>NC_092101.1:19369955-19669955 GCF_045679555.1 Salvelinus alpinus | reverse complement strand
TGATTTTTAAGTAATTAATTAGCATTTTATTGCATGACATAAGTATTTGATCACCTACCAACCAGTAAGAATTCCGTCTCTCACAGACCTGTTAGTTTTTCTTTAAGAAGCCCTCCTGTTCTCTACTCATTACCTGTATTAACTGCACCTGTTTGAACTCGTTACCTGTATAAAAGACACCTGTCCACACACTCAATCAAACAGACTCCAACCTCTCCATGGCCAAGACCAGAGAGCTGTGTAAGGACATCAGGGATAAAATTGTAGACCTGCACAAGGCTGGGATGGGCTACAGGACAATAGGCAAGCAGCTTGGTAAGAAGGCAACAACTGTTGGCGCAATTATTAGAAAATGGAAGAAGTTCAAGATGACGGTCAATCACCCTCGGTCTGGGGCTCCATGCAATATCTCACCTCGTGGGGCATCAATGATCATGAGGAATGTGAGGGATCAGCCCAGAACTACACGGCAGGACCTGGTCAATGACCTGAAGAGAGCTGGGACCACAGTCTCAAAGAAAACCATTAGTAACACACTACTCCGTCATGGATTAAAATCCTGCAGCGCACGCAAGGTCCCCCTGCTCAAGCCAGCGCATGTCCAGGCCTGTCTGAAGTTTGCCAATGACCATCTGGATGATCCAGAGGAGGAATGGGAGAAGGTCATGTGGTCTGATGAAACAAAAATAGAGCTTTTTGGTCTAAACTCCACTCGCCGTGTTTGGAGGAAGAAGAAGCATGAGTACAACCCCAAGAACACCATCCCAAGCATGGAGGTGGAAACATTATTCTTTGGGGATGCTTTTCTGCAAAGGGGACAGGACGACTGCACCGTATTGAGGGGAGGATGGATGGGGCCATGTATCGCGAGATCTTGGCCAACAACCTCCTTCCCTCAGTAAGAGCATTGAAGATGGGTCGTGGCTGGGTCTTCCAGCATGACAACGACCCGAAACACACAGCCAGGGCAACTAAGGAGTGGCTCCTTAAGAAGCATCTCAAGGTCCTGGAGTGGCCTAGCCAGTCTCCAGACCTGAACCCAATAGAAAATATTTGAAGGGAGCTGAAAGTCCGTATTGCCCAGCGACAGCCCCGAAACCTGAAGGATCTGGAGAAGGTCTGTATGGAGGAGTGGGCCAAAATCCCTGCTGCAGTGTGTGCAAACCTGGTCAAGAACTACAGGAAACATATGATCTCTGTAATTGCAAACAAAGGTTTCTGTACCAAATATTAAGTTCTGCTTTTCTGATGTATCGAATACTTATGTCATGCAATAAAATGCAAATTAATTACTTAAAAATCATACAATGTGATTTTCTGGATTTTTGTTTTAGATTATGTCTCTCACAGTTGAAGTGTACCTATGATAAAAATTACAGACCTCTAAATGCTTTGTAAGTAGGAAAACCTGCAAAATCGGCAGTGTATCAAATACTTGTTCTCCCCACTGTACATAGTATGTGATGTGGATTTCAAGAAGATGATGGAGATTAATTGAACATGCACAATGTAATCATTAATGTCAAATATATACATTGAAAACACAGTATCTTAAAAGCACTGTGTATCTGAGTATCCCTAACCTTGCCAACAGACAAAGAGCTATGAATGGATCAATAGTTCACCAATCAGGGCCTTGATTGGCTTGGCAACAGTAACAAGACATGTTGTGTAATGATTTAAAAAAATATATTGGACACGAATGTTCTTGCAACGTTCCCATGAAACATGGCTAGAACATTATCTTATGTTCTGAGAACGTGGGAACCATGTATGTTTGGTGGGACATTGATGAAATATTCTCCTCACCCTCAGAAAACTGGACACATGAATGTTGTCGAAAAATTTTGTAATCACCTTATAAAGTCATTCAGTGCTTTAGACTGTGTAATAGACTACTGCGATGGCTATTCAATAAGTACGTCATTTCATCTAACATGTCTAAGCAGGAATCCATGATACAAGATATTTTGATGTGCAACATCATCCAGTGATTGTCGGGGGAGAGGGAGAGGCTCACTCATCACAGCAGCAGGCCCTATGGAAACAGGCCCTATGGAAACATTCCCTAGGGAAACAGGCCCTAGTGAAACAGGCCCTAGGGAAACAGGCCCTAGGGAAACAGGCCCTAGGGGCTGAGCTGACACTTTCATTACAGGAATAATGAGGATAATGCACTTTACTGTTGGACCAAATAATGGTTTTATCCGCCAAAAAAAACAACGTTTTGAGACATTTGATTGAGGTGACCTTGTAATGAATGTTCAGCTCGCACTGATGCGACTAATTAAATGTTTTACTCGCACAGCCAAGTCAAAGGGTTGCAAAATGTGACTAAATGGTCGCAGTCTTGACCATTTAGTTATACTGTAGATATATTGTAATCAAAGTTCTGTCATAAGTAGTGGTCTGATAGGTTGCAACAAACTAACTAGCTAGAATTATCAATCGGTTACTACCTGAGTTTATATATTGGAATGATGTACTTTCAGATGTCTCTTGAGTCAACCCTCTGGGTGTAGAAATGTTGCATTCGATCTTGTTTGAATTGGCTCGATAAGTAAAGTGGCTCCACTTTTCTACGTGGAGCTTGTACCACCGGGAGAGTAGCTATGGCGTGTGCATTATTTGCATCAATGATTTTTTGCTGCCAGATTGGAGTACGGTTGCCGGGCAGAGAGGTGACTTGTGAATTACCTGGTCATGATATTTGTTTTCCAATAATAACAGAATTGCAACATTGCAATGAGAAGCCTTACAATTCTGCTAATGTCATGCACGCTTTTGATTAGACCAAACAAATAACACTGAAAAGCTCTCAATCGCTCCAAAAACTCTTGTCCAGTCCACTTACTAGTCATAGTTTAGTCACAGAGATGATTTTGTCTTGTCTCGTTTTTGTCTACTGAAATGAACAATTATTTTAGTTATAGTTTGTTCTGAGTCTATTTAGTCAGTTATTGTCTCGTCAGTTGCCACTGAGAAATAGGTGTTTGTGTCACATATACTCCCTCTCCGGCCTCTAGGTCGTCATGCTGCTAATTATCCTGCACACCTGTCACCATCGTCTCGCACACCTGCACCTCATGACACTCACCTGGACTCCATCACCTCCTTGATTATCTTCCCTATATCTGTCACTCCCCTTGGTTCTTTCCTGAGGTGTTATTGACTCTGTTTTCATATCTTTGCGTTGTTTGTGTTTCGTGGTCATTGTTTCTTTTATTTATTAAAACACTCACTCCCTGAACTTGCTTTCCGACTGTCAGCGCACTTGTTACAGTTTGACAAATATTTTTGTCAGTATTTTCATAGACGCAATTAACACCGAGTCCCACTGGCACAATCCCTTGTTGTTCCAAGTCAGCACATTTCAAATCTGCCTTTTTACAGAAAGACGACACCGGGAAGCCGAGTGTGTTTCCGTCTGTGTGAACCAGTGGCATGTATTCAAAATTACAAAAAAAGAACAAAAAGAAACATATACAATTATTTTTCTTTTGGCTCTCTGTGTTTCATAATTTTCCTTCAATTCACAAGAGGCTGAATGTATCTCACCGGAGAAAGCATCCGAGCGAGCAAAACAGTGCCCCTCTGTCTCTGTATGTGTAGACCATCTATCTGATGCTGTCTGGTGCAAAAGAGTATGACATTGTTGTCACCTCAACTGTGAATGGTGCTGGTGCACCAAAAAAAAGTGTCAAGGGAAGCCAGTTTGGATTTGGCTTCTCTCCAATCACATCGCATCGAGAGCATACGTCATTGACAGAAACAACTTGAATTGTTGCATCTCTTTGTGTTTCTGCCCTCCAGTGGCTAGCTAGCTAGCTAAAACTGTCCTTTTCCTAAATTATACATGGATGGAGCTGTCAAATGGAGCTAGCTGTAAAATGGCTCCGGAGAGGAAGGCAGACGTCCCCAATCTATTGTTTCTTGTTCGTTTATTTGCGTTGTTTGTAAAAAAAATTTTTTTTACTTATTTTGTACATAATGTTGCCGCTACCATCTCTTATAACCGAAAATAACTTCTAGACATCAGGACTGCGATTACTCACCATGGACCAGCAGAATCCTTTTTTTCCTTTCACGAGTCCGACGAGCCCGACGCAAAGGATATACTGCTTTCTCGGGAACAGGCCCAGATCCCCGTGATTTGCGTGAAGAGGAGGCAGAGAATAAGGGGCCAGACGGCGGGCTGCCTTCTGAGAATTTGTAGGCGATCGAATCCACCCTCACTTCCTTCCATTCTGTTAGCAAACATGCAATCTTTGGAGAATAAAATCGATGATTTACGCGGAAGATTAAACTGCCAACGGGACTTTTAAAACTGTAATACTTGAACGACGAACGACGACACTATTAACATACAGCTGGCTGGTTATACGCTGTACCGGCAGGATAGAACAGCGGCATCTGGTAAGACAAGGGGCGGCGGACTATGTATTTTTGTTAATAACAGCTGGTGCACAATATCTAAGGAAGTTTCGAGCTATTGCTCACCAGATGTAGAGTATCTCATGATAAGCTGTAGACCACACTATCTACCTAGAGAGTTTTCATCTGTATTTTTCGTAGCTGTTTACATACCACCACAGTCAAAAGCTGGCACTAAGACAGCATTGAATGAGCTGTATTTCACCATAAGCAAACAAGAAAACGCTCACCCAGAGGCGCCGCTCCTAGTTGCCGGGGACTTTAATGCAGGGAAACTTAAATCCGTTTTACCAAATTTCTATCAGCATGTTAAATGTGCAACCAGAGGGAAAAAAACACTGGACCATCTTTACTTCACACACAGAGACACATACAAAGTTCTCGCTCATCCTCCATTTGGCAAATCTAACCATAATTCTATCCTCCTGATTCCTGCTTACAAACAAAAATTAAAGCGGGGAAGCACCAGTGACTAGATCAATAAAAAAGTGGTCAGATGAAGCAGATGCTAAGCTACAGGACTGTTTTGCTAGCACAGACTGGAATATTTTCCGGGATGCCTCCGATAGCATTGAGAAGTACACCACATCAGTGATTGGCTTCATCAATAAGTGCATTGATGACATCATCCCCACAGTGACCGTACGTACATACCACAACCAGAAGCCATGGATTACAAGCAACATCCGCACTGAGCTAAAGGCTAGAGCTGCCGCTTTCAAGGAGTGGGACTCTAACCCAGAAGCTTTTAAGAAATCCCGCTATGCCCTCCGACAAACCATCAAACAGGCAAAGCGTCAATACAGGACTAAGATCATATCGTACTACACCGACTCTGATGCTCGTCGGATGTGGCAGGGCTTGCAAACTATTACAGACATATGTTGATGATGTAAAGAATGTTTGCTGGTCTGCGGTGTGTAATGAGGAGCAACCAGGCGCTGCACTTGATGCATTTATGAAACTACTTATTCCAGTTACTAATAAGCACGCACTCATTAAGAAAATTACTGTAAAAACTGTTAAATCCCCTTGGATTGATGATGAATTGAAATGGTTGTATGGTTGAGAGGGATGAGGCAAAAGGTATGGCATTAAGTCTGGAAGCCCAAATAATTGGCAAACGTACTGCAAAATAAGAAATCATGTGACTAAACTAAATAAAAATCAACTACACTATGAAACAAAGATAAATTAAATAAAGAATGATAGTAAAAACCTTAAATGAAATTTTTGGGAAAAAAGCCAGCTCCTTCATTCATTGAATCACAAAGCCCACTGATATTGCAAACTACTATAATGACTTTTTCATTGGCAAGATAAGCAAACTTAGGGATGACATGCCAGCAACAAACGTTGACACTATACATCCAAGTATATCAGACCAAATTATGAAAGACAAGAATTGTACGTTTCAATTCCGTAAAGTCAGTGTGGAAGAGGTGAAAAAATTATTGTTGTCTGTCAAAAATGACAAGCCACCGGGGTCTGACAATCTGGATTACTGAGGATAATAGCAGATGATATTGCCAGTCCTATTTGCCACATCTTCAATGTAAGCCTACTGGAGAGCGTGTGCCCTCAGGCCTGGAAGGAGCTAAAGTCATTTCGCTACCCAAGAATAGTAAAGCCCCCGGCTCAAATAGCTGACCAATCAGCCTGTTACCAACCCTTAGTAAACTTCTGGGGGAAAAAAATGTTTGACCAGATACAATGCTATTTTACAGTAAACAAATCAACAACAGAATTTCAGCATGCTTATAGGGAAAGACACTCAACAAGCACAGCACTTACACAAATGACTGATGGCTGAGAGAAATTGATGATAAAATTATTGTGGGGGCTGTCTTGTTAGACCTCAGTGCAGCTTTTGGCATTATTGATCATAGTCTGCTGCTGGAGAAACTGATATGTTATGGCTTTACACCCCCTGCTATAATGTGGATAAAGAGTTACTTGTCTAACAGAACACAGAGGGTGATCTTTAAGGGAAGCCTATCAAATATAATCCAGTTAGAATCAGGAATTCCCCAGGGTAGATGTTTAGGCCCCTTGCTATTTTCAATTTTTACTAACGACATGCCACTGACTTTGAGTAAAGCCAGAGTTTTTATGTATGCGGATGACTCAACACTATACAAGCCAGCTACTACAGTTTCAGAGTGGGTGGCAAGGATTAAGTTAGCCCTAAATATTTCTACAACTAAAAGCATTGTATTTGGAACAAAACACTCACTAAACCCTAAACCTCAACTAAATCTTGTAATAATGTGGAAATTGAGCAAGTTGAGATGACTAAACTGCTTGGAGTAACACTAGAATTTAAACTGTCATGGTCAAAACATATTGATGGAGTAGTAGCTAAGATGGGGAGAAGTCTGTCTATAACAAAGCGATGCTCTGCCTTCTTAACAACACAATCAACAAGGCAGGACCTACAGGCCCCACCTTGACTACTGTTCAGTCGTGTGGTCCGGTGCCACAAAAAAGTGGAAGATTGCAATTTGCTCAGAACAGGGCAGCACGGCTGGACCTTGGATGTACACAGAGAGCTAATATTAATAATATGCATGTCAATCTCTCCTGGCTGAAAGTGGAGGAGAGATTGACTTCATCACTACTTTTATTTCTGTCTAAACTACTGGCACACAGCTCGGACACCCATGCATACCCCACAAAACATGCCACAAGAGGTCTCCTCACAGTCTCCAAGTCCAGAACAGACTATGGGAGGCACACAGTACTACATAGAGCCATGACTACATGGAACTCTATTCCACATCAAGTAACTGATGCAAACAGTAAAATTACATTTAAAAAACAGATAAAAAAACTGCTTATGGAACAGCGGGGACTGTGAAGCAACACAAACATTGGCACACACACACACACACATACACATACACATACACACACAATAACAAACGCACTATACATACACATGGATTTAGTATTGTAGATAGGTGGTAGTGGTGGAGTAGGGGCCTGAGGGCACACAGTGTGTTGTGAAATCTGTGAATGTATTGTAATGTTTTAAAATTGTATAAGCTGCCTTAATTTTGCTGGACCCCAGGAAGAGTAGCTGATGCTTTGGCAGCAGCTAATGGGGATCCATAATAAATACAAAATACAAATACAAATACAGACTACAAAGGGAAGCACAGCCGAGAGCTGCCCAGTGACACGAGCCTACCAGACGAGCTAAACTACTTCTATGCTCTCTTTGAGGCAAATAACACTGAAACATGCATGAGAGCACCAGCTGTTCCGGAAGACTGTGTGATCACGCTCTCCGCAGCCAATTTGAGTAAGACCTTTAAACAGGTCAACATTCCCAAGGCCGCAGGGCCAGACGGATTACCGGGACGTGTACTGCGAGCATGTCTTCACTGACATTTTCAACCTCTCCCTGTCCAAGTCTGTAATACCAACATGTTTTAGGCAGAGCACCATAGTGCCTGTGCGCAAGAACATTAAGGTAATCTGCCTAAATGACTACCGACCTGTAGCACTCACGTCTGTAGCCATGAAGTGCTTTGAAAGGCTGGTCATTGCTCACATCAACACCATTATCCCAGAAACCCTAGACCCCCTAATTTGCATACCGCCCCAACAGATCCACAGACGATGCAATCTCTATTGCACTCCACACTACCCTTTCCCACCTGGACAAGAGGAACACCTATGTGAGAATGCGATTTTATTTGATGGAGATAGGGATTTGGACTTGTGGTTTTACTTAATTCTCCATACTGGCCAATGATTATAACTTGTGATTCTGATCTAACCATTAATTCATACATTGTTGTGCCCCTGGCTTGAGAGGATGGAAGTTCATTATGTGGATAGATGTAGAATGCTAATATTAACTAGCTAACGTTGTCCATCAAATTAAGTTAGGCTAGCGAGAAAGCATTTCAGCCAGGTAGCAGGACAACAACAAATAAATTTGTGTACTGTATGGCAGAGTGATAGACCGTTTCGTCAACATGAAAGAGAGAAGTATGGCACTGGCGTTTCTCTACAAGTTGGGGGAGTCAACCTTTTTCTACTTGCACAGACACACACACACAGAAATCAGATCCATGGACAGCAGCATCATATTTCGCTTCGTTTATTGGACTAAATAGTTTTTGGTATCTTTGACTTGTCACTTTATTAGACTAAGCATAGATTATTTGATGATGTTGAAATGGTGCTGGAATAGTGGAGGCAGCTTCTGTTTTCTTTGCGACTTGCGGTAACTCTACGTCGTTCTAAATTAATAGTTGTTTAGTAGTCAAAAAATGTCAGAAACATCAACTTGCTTGACCATGCTGTAGATGATGTAACTGTTTGTTACATGCAATATGCTTTGTGGACTTCACCGGACAAAGGTTGCTCTCCAGTTTTTTAATGAAACAAATGTGTGGTTGAATTTATTCTGCCACTGTGTCTTCTTATTGTCTCGGCCTTAGGCCTATACTGTATATCACGGTGTCAAGGCATATGAACTAACAGGTTACAGAGCAAACAACACACTTATCACAACACATAGGTTGTAATATGGATTATTTTCTGGCTTGGCTTCCCCAGCGATTTTACCCACGTACCACTACTGGTGTGAACAAAGACAAAAGGCAATAGTCAACTCTTACGCTCCTTTGTCACTCTCTCGCCACTCGCTCCTTCCCCGCCGCCGTGAAAGCACTCAGGCATAATGACATGCCTTCACCAGCGAGCCGAGCAGTTACAGATGGAAGCAATTATGGCACTGTGAAAATATTTTCCGAAGTAAGCCGGTGTTTTGACTTGGAGAACAGCGGGTTGCAATCAGTTTAATTGAGGTCCACAGCACATCAATGAAGCGAGAGCATGAGTGAACCGAAGCAGTTGCGTGATGTTAGCGGGTGACAACTGCAGAGCAAGGACTCCGGGGGAGTGGAAGCGGGAGGGAGAGAAAATTAGTTGGCAAATTTACGACATCGGGTCATTCTAATTGGTGCGGGTTGGTGTGGGTTAGGGAGTGTTCCTCTTTGAGGCCTGAAAGGAGCCAGTAAAGACTAGTGCTATATATTTACATCGGGATAAAGATTAGTGCTTTATATTTACATTGTGGGAGTAGTAAGTACAGCATTTAAACCTCCAGATGACAAATGTGTTCCCTGACGCTGAACCCGGCTGAGACACTGCAGAAGTCTGCTATGGGAGGGTTTGGTGACCTGGACTACGCGGAAGTCATCCCTGCTTGGCTGTCTTCGCTCCGCTCCTCACACAACGAGAGGGAGGGTGACGCGACCCACACACAGCAGACGCCAGCCTACCATTGCACTCACACACATCTCAGCCATGGAGCAAAGATCTGAGATGCTTGAACTGCAGCTCTGACTGACGCCCATCGCTACACAAGAGGTGCGGGTTTGTGAAATGTGAGGGCCTACGTTCCTCTGCAGAGGATGAGCGGGTGGTGGGAAGGGGGTGGGTGCAGTTCGTTTCAAAGAGTGCAGCATCAATCCTGAATATCTGGAGAGATGTGAGGACTCCTGGATGGCTTCTGCTCTTTCACGTGGGTCTCTCCTGTGAGGAGTGTGGTGAGGAGAGAGAGGCAGGAGAGATGGGTAGTCGTGTGTCAGCCACCTGCAGGAGAGAGAGAGCAGGGAGAGCAGAGAGAGACCAGATAGCAGGGTGAAAACTGATAGGCTAGCAGCTCTTATCCGTCAGCTGGTATCAGAGAGAGCAAACAGTGGTCGTGAGGGGCCCTACCGCTGGCTAACACACCACCATTGGGCTGCTGCATGTCAACAGGAAATAAAGAACCCCAACGATACACATTCATGTCGAACTGCAGAGTGCTGATCTGGTGATGGTTAACTGCGTTCTACAGATGTCAGATCTTAATTTGATCCCTTTTGTGCAGGAGGAAAATAATCCTGCAGCAGGAAGATTTGAATAGCTGAAGAAATATTTATAACCCCTGCCAGGGGGCAGCTGGAAGCGGGGTTTGTATATACAATGCCCACCATACCTCCATTATACCTTATTTAGGGTACATGCAGGCTACAGTGCATCTCGTGTGAATTCTAATGTGGATTATAATAAATGGACATATTTGTAGGGGGTAGATGTATTTTATGTTAGGGAAAAGCAATTGTTTTAGATCGATTGTTTTATTATATGTTGAAGGCAAGCAATAGGCAGAGTCAATTATTGGTTTTCCACAATGCCTGTGTGTTCCAGCGGTTACAGCCACTGACCCGGCACACATATGCCAGAGTCAACATGGGTTTGAATCCGGCCTACTGCCCTTTGACTCATAGATGAAAAAAAAGTTAATTGTGGTTTCTTTGATGTGTAAATGATCAGACTATTCATTTTACTTCTTAAAAATATTTAAATAAAGTGTCTCAGCTCACCAAAATTGTCTTTGGATAGACTCAAATGCATAAACAACTTGACAGCTTTATGAAATGAAATATTAAAGCCACACAATACAGGCTTTCAATCTACACCAAAGACCAGAACTATATTGATACATTATACATAGCCTGCTGCCTAACTATAAAACGTGGATGAGCATCCACACTGGAGGAAAATGTATCGTTCTACAGTAGGCCTACATCTGTCAATCAACTGATGGCCCAAATCAGCTCATCAACTCAGCCAGGGAAACATAGCAGCCTATTATTAGTTTTCACACCTTTCATTGTGTAACAATGGGTAGGCTAACGGTTAGCCTACAGAATGTAGCCTAATGGAAAATAAACCAAATAACAAGGGGCCTATTGCAACCATCGATCGCACTAAGATTATCACAAGCTGATGTCTCGTTAAACCATCAATACACGCTAAATTCACCCGCACAGCTGATCTCAATTGCAACCATTATTGGTCACCATTACCGCTCCCTAAAAGATGATGTCAGTGTTACATTAGTCCTGCTTGCAAACAAAGTCTTTCAAGATACAATACCAGTCGAAAGTTTGGACACACCTACTCATTCAAGGATTTTTCTTTATTTTTACTATTTTCTACATTGTAGAATAATAGTGAAGACCTCAAAACTATGAAATAACACATATGGAATAATTTAGTAACTAAAAAAGTGTTAAACAAATCAAAATATATTTTAGATTTTAGATTATTCTAGCCACCCTTTGCCTTGATGACAGCTTTGCACACTCTTGGCATTCTCTCAACCAGCTTCACCTGGAATGCTTTCCCAACAGTCTTGAAGGAGTTCCCACATATGCTGAGGACTTGTTGGGTGCTTTTCCTTCACTCTGCGGTCCAACTCATCCCAAACCATCTCAATTGGGTTGAGGTTGGGTGATTGTGGCGGCCAGGTCATCTGATGCAGCACTCCATCACTCTCCTTCTTAGTCAAATAGCCCTTACACAGCCTGGAGGTGTGTTGGGTCATTGTCCTGATGAAAAAAGAAATGATAGTCCCACTAAGCGCAAACCAGATGGGATAGCGTATTGTTGCAGAATGCTGTGGTAGCCATGCTGCCTTGAGTGTGCCTTGAATTCTAAATAAATCACTGACAGTGTCACAAGCAAAGCACCACCACACCTCCTCCATGCTTCACGGTGGGAACCACACATGCGGAGATAATCCGTTCACCTACTCTGCGTCTCACAAAGACACCGAGGTTGGAACCAAAAATCTAAAATTTGGACTCATCAGACCTAAGGACAGATTTCCACCGGTCTAATGTCCATTGCTCATGTTTCTTGGCCCAAGCAAGTCTCTTCTTATTATTGGTGTCATTTAGTAGTGGTTTCTTTGCAGCAATTCGACCCTGAAGGCCTGATTCACGCAATCTCCTCTGAACAGTTGATGTTGAGATGTGTCTGTTACTTGAACTCTGTGAAGCATTTATTTGGGCTGCAATTTCTGATGCTGGTAATTCTAATGCTCTGGGTCTTCCTTTCCTGTGGCAGTCCTCATGAGAGCCAGTTTCATCATTGCGCCAGTGGTGGAAAAGTACCCAATTGTCATACTTGAGTAAAAGTAAAGATACCTTTAAAAAAAAATACTCAAGTAAAAGTGAAAGTCACCCAGTAAAATACTACTTGAGTAAAAGTCTAAAAGTATTTGGCTTTAAATATAATTAAGTATCAAAAGTAAAAGTATAAATCATTTCAAATTCCTTATATTAAGCAACCCAGACGGCACTTAAAAAAAAAAACATTTACGGAAAGCCAGGGGCACACTTCAACAGTCAGATGTAATTTACAAACCAAGCATTTGTGTTGAGTGAGTCTGCCAGATCAGAGGCAGTAGGGATAACCAGGGAGGTTATTATAAGTGCGTGAGTTAGACAATTTTCCTGTCCTGCTAAGCATTCAAAATGTAACAAGTACCTTTGGGTGTCAGGGAAAATGTAAAGAGTAAAAAGTACATTATTTTCTTTAGGAATGTAGTGGAGTAAAAGTAAAAGTTTTCAAAAATAGAAATAGTAAAGTAAAGTACAGATATCCCCAAAAAACGACATAAGTAGTACTTTAAAGTATTTTTACTTAAGTACTTTACACCACTGCATAGTGCTTGGTGGTTTTCGCAACTGTACTTGAAGAAACTTTCAAAGTTCTTGAAATGTTCCAGATTGACTGACCTTGATGTCTTAATGTAATGATGGACTGTCGTTTCTCTTTGCTTATTTGAGCTGTTCTTGCCATATGGACTTTGTCTTTACCAAATAGGGCTATCTTCTGTATACAACACCTACCTTGTCACAACACAACTGATTGGCTCAAACGCATTAAGAAGGAAAGACATTTCACACTTTTTTGGTTACTTCATATTTTTTATGTATTCACTATTATTCTACAATGTAGAAAATAGTAAACAATAAAGAAAAACCCATGAATGAGTAGATGTGTCCAAACTTATGACTGGTACTGTACATTCACCCTCTAGTTGGTATTGGAACAACTTTTTCAAACAGACTAAGGGCGATTTACAATAGAAATAAAGTATTTCAACGTTTACCATGTCAAATCTACTGTATGAATGGAAACTAATGTTGGTGTAGCCTATTTGTTATTATTTTATTATTTTCCTATTAATGTTATGTTCTTAAATGTAAAGTCCCCATATTTGGGGACCCTATTTTATTTTTTTATTTTTTTATTCAGTCTGGTATGAGAACGGTAGCCCCTATCTGCAAAAGCAGGGTGTCTGTGGAAAGCTGAGTATATTGGTTATTGATCGGTACCTTCAAATCTTTGGAATGACTTACTACCATATATGGGCAAACACATTTATAAGGGCAGGCCGAGCCGATGACCTCATTTCAAGATGGCTGCTATCTACATTCCGGTCAGTGTTGTGAAGCATAAACGAAATAAACACAGAATCCGTTGATACACACCGAAAGCCAAGACGCCACAGATCATGAGGATATCTTATTTGTCTGCCTGTGACCTACTGTTATTGATCAGCAAACATTCAAGGTAAGCTTTGATACGTTCTGTGTTTGAGCTCTAGCTACATGGGGGGTATCAAATTCATCTTTAGGTTGGTAGGGATGTATGACTTAATTGCAACATTGAATGTCCACCGAGTGACTATCTTTGTGCATCAAAAATATGATGTTGCCTGCTTACGCGCTGTAGGTATCCATATCCCCTGTATGTCCCCCAACACCACCACAATGTTTGAGAGAGGTTGGTGTTGTAGAAATTTAGTTTTTATAGTAAAGTGTCCCTTTTAGGCACATCCAGTGTGTAAAAACAGTGCAATTACCACATTCGGACACTTTGGAGAGGTTGAGAGGACACTTGAATGTATCCTGGATACCCCATAACACCACAATGTTTGAGTGAGGTTGATATGGTAGAAATTGTGTTTTTATACTGAACAAATGGCATTTAGGGATTGCAAATATGTAATAGCGCTGGAATTATCTAATTTACAGACATATGCCACTTTGGAGAGGTTTAAGGACACTTGGAAACGTCCCGTGACCACACCTGACACCACTTATTAACACATATGCCCATTTCTAGTTGTTAGGTCTATCAATCCCATTTTTTTCTGATATTGTTCACATGTTGTGGAAGCCATCTGATATGTTTCCAGCTCCAGCCATCAATAATTCACTTATAGCTTGTCAATGAAAAATGTTAAACGGTGATTTTGTGTGTGCTTGATCTTGTGTATTCTGAACTATGTAACTATTATCTATCTTCTGATCATTTCCTCATAATCTCCCAGATGGCTTAATCCAAATATACCAAATTTGTGCATGTCAGACTCATGTAATTACACATTGAGAGAAAATGATTTTGATCGCAAGCCCTGATCCCAATGACTCGACTGCCCCCACATGGAGAGAAAGAGAACTGCTCTTTTTCAGGGACTCATGAGTCCCGGCAAAAGAGTGATCAAGTTAAGATCCGACATCTTTATGCTGCATGGCTGAGAAATAGTGTTCTTAACAGCAGTTGGTTGGGTCCCAGAGCCCCCATAATGCCTCATTCTTAACCCCCACAGAGTGACATCCTTTTGAGACCCATGGGATTAGCACTGTCCCTAATCCAGCACTCTGTTCGCAGGTAACAAATCAAATCAAAGTTTATTGGTCGTGTTTAGCAGGTGTTATAGCGGTGTAGCGAAATGCTTATGTTGCTTCCTCCTAAGCATGCAGTCGAATGTCAAGAATGTACAGCAGTACATAGAATATAGAGTGAGCTATGTCAAGAATCCAGTATATAAATAAATATCCGATGTGTATAAACAGTGTAACTAAAATACATTGTACAGTAGAATAAATATTAGAATAAGCTATGTCGGGGATACAGTATTTAAATACACAGTGTGAAACAGGAATTGACCAGTGGTTCAATGTCTCTATAACATGGGATAGCAGCGTTGGCTGGGAGTGTGTGTAAGTGTATGTGCGACTGCCCCGCAGAAGAAATATAGTATCAACCCACAGAGAAGCACGAGATTGAACTTCACTCAATTTTCTAGAGTTTTCCCTGTTAACACTATTAACGTTTCCCTTTACTGTGGGAATTTTAATCGAATCAACGCAATACTAGCCACTTCCAATGCAACATACCGAAACAAAATGAACTATGCAAGACTTAGTATGCAAAACTAACTATGCAAGAGATTTTTTTGTAGGCAGAAATTATCGGAGTAGGGTTGTATTGCATTGACATGCACCACTCAGCCAGTACTCTACACAGACCAGTGTGGCATAAACAATCAGAGCTGCAGTAGGCCTACATGCAAATAGACCATTGCCACATACTGTATGGATCTGTGCCATTTTATGAGTAGATGCGCTCGTTTTGAGATCAAAGCGAGAGCTGCATGTAGCCACGTGTGCATATTTTGTTAACTCACTAACTAGCAAATTAAATTATTAGCACAGTTATAGATAATTTGTAGTCAGCAATAGGGGAGTGATTGCTTCCTACAAGAGCACAAAATGGGTACATTTTTAGACATCTTTGAAAAGCCAGTCAGGTTAAAAAAAAATTAAGGGGCAGTGTTGTATTTTGAAGAAACTAATTAGCCAAAAGGCAGAGGATAGCATAATTTGTCAGATTTTCTGTAATAATGGTATAGGAATAATAATGCATTTTATTTTGTAAAGGGGTTTCTTGCATCAGACAACACAACATTTTCAGTCACCTCCTTGTCTGAAGGACAAGTGGATAAACAGGTTAATGTCAAGCCTTGCATGTTTTTATTTTTTATTTAACTAGGCAAGTCAGTTAAGAACAAATCCTTATTTACAATAACGGCCTAGGAACAGTGGGCTAACTGCATTGTTCAGGGGTAGAATGACAGATTTTTACCTTGTCAGCTCGGGGATTCGAGCTAGCAACCTTTCGGTGTCTGGCCCAACGCTCCAACCACTAGGCTACCTGCCGCCCCTTATGTAATGTAGGCCTACATTGAACACCACACATTGGCTGCTACTGTAGATTGAATGAAAGAACAGCTATTTCCGTGTTAAAATGTAATGGGATACATTAGCTCCATTGTTTTTGATGGTAGGCAACTCTGGTAGACCTACATTATGATCAAATAGCCACGGTAGCCTACATGGCCACTGTTAAAACTGTAACTTAAACACAACCTCAGTGTTCACAGTAAACGCACGCTGGAAGTTGCACAGCATTTTCACAATGTTCAAATTTGTGCTCAGCAGACTTGAAATTTGCTCAGTGCCTGAAAAATATTAGAGGAAACATTGTTTGTGAGTATGAGGTGTGTGTGCTAGCTTGTGTGTTTTGTGTGAGAGAGTGTGCATCACCTAGTAGACCGCTAGTGATGGCTGTTAAACAGGTTGATGGCCTGGTAATAGAGGGTCTTAGGGGCCATGACAAATTTCTTTAGCCACCTGAAGTTGTAGAGGTGCTGTTGCGCCTCTACAACTTGATGATTGATTTGGAGTCGTGCGTGGCCACTCAGTCATGGATGAACAGGAAGTACAGGAAGGGGCTGAGCACACACCCCTGGGGGACCCCCATTTTGAGGATCAGCGTAGGAGGTATGGTGCAGGAGACATTTTATAAAACGTGTGTCTTAAATCAGAGGAGCAGGGCAGAGGAAAAGATTAAATCAGTCAACCAGATGGGCTGGAGTCTCAACCAAGGCTGGATGGTTTAATCATCCACCTAATAAACCTTCAGCAATGTTGATGGGAACAAATCCAACACTTCAACACTGAGGTGTTAACCTCAACAAATAGTAGTGTGTTTTCCCCTGCGGTCATATATCATGGTGCATACAGCCATGGCACACTAGATGTATGTCTTTAGCATGTGAGAAAGATTAAGTTGAAATTGCGATGTACGTGATTGGGGAATGAGAGATTGAAACTCCCGGTGGATCGTTAGACTAATAACACGGCCCAAGTTTATAATTTATTGCCTGTGACGTATCTCCTGAATATTTATTAATAGTTTACACGGTGTTCTTTTCCTTTACACCTAAATTGAGGATATAAATTACTACCCAACGCCAGCCAAAACCATAACTGTAGGCTACAGGGTGTTATTGAAAACGGTATCCCTCCGAGACACACTTTTCTGAAAAACAATCCACAGCCCAGCTGTTTTATTTGGATTGAATACAGCTGAAAGTGCTAACAGCATCCGCCTTGTTAAGTTGTTGCAAAAGGCTGGCATGATATGAAAAGCAAGGTTAGAATGTATTAAAATAAAAAAAATCATGCTTTGTATATCACAAACGAACCACTTAACTGACTGACGGTTTCCCGCTCAACAAATTGTCCACAGCATGGGAGGGCGCTAACTTCCTGCAATGGATATGAATTTAACACACCCTTATTTAAATCAACTGTACTCTATCATTTACCCCAAGCAGCAGAGCGGGCATTGTAGCTGCACAGTGGACTACTGAGTGGATGCAATTAGAACAGAATTAGCTACCTTAAGTAAAACTTTAATATGTCTAATAGAAATGTGAAAGCCTGATTCCAATAGCAGATTTTTGTGGAAATGCTATGGAATTTTAATTGAAAACACATGCTGGGGTTCATAAATGTTTTACTATATTGATCAGTAAAGGCACCTCAGACCAGACCTTATAAGGTTCTACACAACCTCCAGAAATCTCACTCAGTCACTACTCTACCTTGGTAATGTAGTCAGAGGAACTATAAATGCCATGACCACCAGCCCTATGAGTAAACACAGTGTTTATGGTGTAGCAAGGCTTAGACTCTGAAACTCCAATTTGTCTGACCGAAGAGCAGTGGAGGAGGGGGACCCAGATTACAGCAGGAGAGCGAGAGAGGAAGAGGTTAAGAGGGAGAGAGAGCGGCCCAGAAAGAGCCTGCAGACTTCCAACAGAGTAAGAGGGAGCGAGAGAAAGACAGAGAAAGAAAAATAGAGACAACGAGAGAAAGTAGCAAGATAGAGCCTGCAGTCTGTCTTTTAACAGAGAGAGAAAGAATGGTAGCAAGATAAAGAGAGAGAGGATAATGAGCTAAATCACTGAACCATGAGTGCAGTCCCTTATTCTCATCTATTACACACACACACACACACACACACACACACACACACACACACACACACACACACACACAATCACGTCCATATATACAGTACACACATGCACTGACACGTGCATGCACAGGGTACATATAAAATACGTTGCCATGCAGAGAAACAGTAGGTTCCTAGATCAAAGTCCCTCAGATCATTCTATAACACCGATAATGTCAGTCCCACTCAACCTCCGATATGTTCAAATTTTATTTGTCACATACACATGGTTAGCAGATGTTAATGCCAGTGTAGCGAAATGCTTGTGCTTCTAGTTCCGACAATGCAGTAATAACCAACGAGTAATCTAACCTATCAATTCCACAACTACTACCTTATACACACAAGTGTAAAGGGATAAAGAATATGTACATAAAGATATATGAATGAGTGATGGTACAGAACGGCATAGGCAAGATGCAGTAGATGGTATCGAGTACAGTATATACATATGAGATGAGTAATGTAGGGTATATAAACATAAAAGTGGCATAGTTTAAAGTGGCTAGTGATACATGTATTACATAAAGATGGCAAGATGCAGTAGATGATATAGAGTACAGTATATGCATATACATTATATTAAGTGGCATTGTTTAAAGTGGCTAGTGATACATTTTTGATAAATTTCCATCAATTTCCATTATTAAAGTGGGCTGGAGTTGAGTCAGTATGTTGGCAGCAGCCACTCAATGTTAGTGGTGGCTGTTTAACAGTCTGATGGCCTTGAGATAGAAGCTGTTTTTCAGTCTCTCGGTCCCAGCTTTGATGCACCTGTACTGACCTCGCCTTCTGGATGATAGCGGAGTGAACAGGCAGTGGCTCGGGTGGTTGTTGTCCTTGATGATATTTTTGGCCTTCCTGTGACATCGGGTGGTGTAGGTGTCCTGGAGGGCAGGTAGTTTGCCCCCAGTGATGCGTTGTGCAGACCTCACTACCCTCTGGAGAGCCTTACGGTTGTGGGCGGAGCAGTTGCCGTACCAGGCGGTGATACAGCCCGACAGGATGCTCTCGATTGTGCATCTGTAGAAGTTTGTGAGTGCTTTTGGTGACAAGCCGAATTTCTTCAGCCTACTGAGGTTGAAGAGGCGCTGCTGCGCCTTCTTCACAACGCTGTCTGTGTGGGTGGACCAATTCAGTTTGTCCGTGATGTGTACGCCGAGGAACTTAAAACTTTCCACAATCATCTCCTTTGTTTTGTTGACGTTGAGTGTGAGGTTATTTTCCTGACACCACACTCCGAGGGCCCTCACCTCCTCCCTGTAGGCCGTCTCGTCGTTGTTGGTAATCAAGCCTACCACTGTTGTGTCGTCCGCAAACTTGATGATTGAGTTGGAGGCGTGCATGGCCACGCAGTCGTGGGTGAACAGGGAGTACAGGAGAGGGCTCAGAACGCACCCTTGTGGGGCCCCAGTGTTGAGGATCAGCGGGGTGGAGATGTTGTTACCTACCCTCACCACCTGGGGGGTGGCCCGTCAGGAAGTCCAGTACCCAGTTGCACAGGGCGGGGTCGAGACCCAGGTTCTCGAGCTTGATGACGAGTTTGGAGGGTACTATGGTGTTAAATGCTGAGCTGTAGTCGATGAACAGCATTCTCACATAGGCATTCCTCTTGTCCAGATGGGTTAGGGCAGTGTGGTTGCGATTGCGTCGTCTGTGGACCTATTGGGGCGGTAAGCAAATTGGAGTGGGTCTAGGGTGTCAGGTAGGGTGGAGGTGATATGGTCCTTGACTAGTCTCTCAAAGCACTTCATGATGACGGAAGTGAGTGCTACGGGGCGGTAGTCGTTTAGCTCAGTTACGTTAGCTTTCTTGGGAACAGGAACAATGGTGGCCCTCTTGAAGCATGTGGGAACAGCAGACTGGGATAAGGATTGATTGAATATGTCCGTAAACACACCAGCCAGCTGGTCTGCACATGCTCTGAGGACGCGGCTGGGGATGCCGTCTGGGCCTGCAGCCTTGTGAGGGTTAACACGTTTAAATGTTTTACTCATGTCGGCTGCAGTGAAGGAGAGTCCGCAGGTTTTGGTAGCGGGCTGTGTCAGTGGCACTGTATTGTCCTCAAAGCGAGCAAAGAAGTTATTTAGTCTGTCTGGGAGCAAGACATCCTAGTCCGTGACGGGGCTGGTTTTCTTTTTGTAGTCTGTGATTGACTGTAGACCCTGCCACATACCTCTTGTGTCTGAGCCGTTGAATTGCAACTCTACTTTGTCTCTATACTGACGCTTAGCTTGTTTGATTGCCTTGCGGAGGGAATAGCTACACTGTTTGTATTCGGTCAGTTTGTGTCATATGCATGTCCATCGGGAGTGTGTTGCTGCTTTTGTGCTGTAGTTTGAAAGCAGGATGTGTTTCATTGTGTGAGCCAACCCACTTGCTGGTACAGTAGTTTCTATCCCCCTACACTGCAGCAGGCAGCATCACAGTTAATAACTGCATGTTTCCAGTCACAACATACCCGGCCTCACTGACACCATGTTGGGTTTGAAAATCAATAACCCCACCGCTAAAAGGCCAGACAATTTGCAAGCATGGGCAGAGCAAATCCATACGCTGCCAGTGTTTTAATGAAGGGAATCTTAACCAAGAGCCAGGGCCACTGTGGCTTTTCATTAGGCTGGGCTACTCCGAGCCAGGGTCCATGGGGGAGAAGGAGAGGGAGAGAGGGCAGGAGGGCTGAGGTTGAGATGGAGGGTGGAGGAATGGAGGGAAGGAATCAGAGGGATATCCCTGGAGATGGAGCGAGAGAGAGAGAAGAAGATTAAAGGACATGCCACTGGAATGGAGGAGAGAGGAGGAGAAGATCAGGGAAGCGAGGGAACAGAAGACGGTGGCTGCAGACAAATGGAAAGAGAGATGGGGAAGATTAACCGCAACATAGAAATGAAAGACTGTGAAAGAGTGTGAGCTCCGTAGCTTGGTGACTACCCCCTGAAAGAAACACAAACACATGGCAGTTAGTTAGTCTGCCTTCATAGTGCCATATCCCTCCGCCTGGCCCATTCCTCCCCATCTCCTCCACTAACTAGGCTGCTCCTGCCTCAGTGTTGTTCTCCTGTAATTGGAGCTGCAAGCCCAAGACGTGCTCAGTGTTCGTCAGGCTGACAGTCAGGGCGGCTTCCATTAAGGTTTAATAAGTGAGTCGGCGAGGAGAGGGTTGCTGTCAGCCCGGTGGGACAGAGAGAGAGACCTGTCCCCCTCCCCTCTCCTCCCTCTTCACCCCTCCCTGCTCCAGCTGCTTTGTCTCCCCCAGCCATTGACACAAAGCAGAGTGGCTCCAAAGGCGACAATCACTAATGGCCTAGGCCTTTCAGAGTGCGATGTGCATCGTCTCACTGTGAGGGGAAAAAAGGAGACACATTGGGTCTGAATGGGAGGAGAATGATGCTGCTCCAGATAGGGCGGATGCATTTCAATGGTGGTTCAGTATCATTACCAGGAAAGGGCAACCCTCCTCGCCGTATTCTCTAGTTGAGGTGTGGGAACACAGACGCTCATCACAACCTCTCCCCACACCGAAACGACAGCGTATTATTGCACCGTACAGAATTGAATCTGATGTTCCATAGTGAACCCCGGACGTGCATTTTCAGGGAGAAATGTGAAAGGGAAAAGGGAATGGGAACTCCTCAGTGTAAGTGAAGTATGAACATTTCCAGATGTGGATGAAATTATGGTCCAAAGTTGTTAGAGAGCCATCAAGGCTTGTGGTTTTTAGGAATTACCAAACCCATGAACCAATTCATTACCTCATTGGTTTAGGAATAAAACAGGCCGCAGTAAATAAATATGACAGCAGTGCCATATCCTGTCATTATTTCCACTGTCGCTCTCTGCTGCCTGGCTGCCACTGAACATCATCATTTAGGAGCACAGTACTTTCCAGAGTAATGTAATAGATACTGGCAGTGAATCCAAGTTGAATATTGGTCCGAAAAGAGAAAATAAATAGTGTATGAATCAGGGATATTTTTAGGCTGGCCTGGTGATGATGGATCAGGGATATGTTTAGAGAGAGAGAGAGATAAATGAGTGTTTAGCAGAAAACACAAGCACAATGAGAAGGACTATGCTTAGCCAGCAGAATGATGAGCTCTCTATGTGACAGATAGAGGGAAGTAAAAGGGAAAGAAAGAAAAGGGAAAATCAGTCACGTTAATATGAAACCAAAAACCCATACAGGTACTTTGTGGATATCCACTCTATAGTTGAAGATGCAATAGACACACAACACATATTTCACTCACTGTAACTATGGTACCCAGCGATCCGCCATGTATTTCCGAGGTCTATTAAATAAGTGATCAAACACTAATAAGAGTATAAAAGGACCTAGATTGACCAAGATGGCAACTTGATTAGCACTAAATCCTTTTCACTGTGGCCTTTCAATTCGCACCTTCTATTGTTATGGTTTTTAATGTAGGCCGTCCCCATTCTCTGCCTGTCAACGCATGGAGAACAATACTGTGTCTCGCCAAGCCCCAAAACCCACTAATTAGCTACTAGCTAGTTTCTCCTACCTGCTCCTAATTATTGCCATTTGTCTCCATTACAATAAATGTATCAGATGATAAAGGTATGTTTGTTTAAAGCAGACCTCTGCTCCCTGCATTCTGGCATGTTCTTTCTCTGCTTTCTTTGCGGGGTGAATAAGTGGCTCCCAACATCCATTAATGACATCCATCTATTTCCTGTGGGGCCTTATCTTATCTCCCTGACACACCCATCACCATCCCTTTGCTGTTCTAGTAATTTAAGAAACATTTACTGTTTGTCTGGGGCCTCTATTGCAGTAGTTTGCTGAAGGCCTCTTTTCTCTTTCTTCATCCCTCTCTCCTCTCTCTCTATCCCTCTCCCTCTCTCTCGCTCTTGTTCTTCCTCTCTGTCTCTCTCTCTCTCCCTCTGTCTTTCTCACTCTTCCACTCTCTCTCTCTCTCTCTCTCTCTCTCTCTCTCTCTCTCTCACTCACTCACTCACTCACTCACTCACTCACTCTCACTCTGTCTCTCTTGCTCTCCCTCTCTGTCTTTCTCTCGCTCACGCTTTCATAGTTTTTCCCTCATTTCCTCCTCTGGCTGGGAGTAAGCTCTTTGTTTTCTATTGGTATTGTCCCTGGTGCTTGCACTGCAAAGAACAAGTTTTCTCCTGACATTTTCTTAATTGATCCATGGCAGCAGCTTTGTGCTCTGCTGTTTTTCCACTGCTTTAGTAATTCATATATTCTGTTCTCCAGAGGAGCTTCTCTCAAGTTCTTTGCAGGGAAAATAAGCATATTGTCGTAGTCCTCTTTCAGATGTGATTGTATTTTTTAAAACCATTTCTCATGCCGTTAGAAGAAAATAACTTTGTGAAGTTCATGTGTTAATACAGTATGCAACTTAAATCAATTCTCACTCTAACCGGTCGCTGCAGCTGTACATAGTCCATCTGTAAACAGCCCACCCAATTTACCTACCTCATCCCCTTACTGTTTTTATTTATTTACTTTTCTGCTCTTTTATACACCAGTATCTCTACTTGCACATGATCATCTGATGATTTATCACTCCAGTGTTAATCTGCTAAATTGTAATTATTCGCTCCTATGGCCTATTTATTGCCTACCTCCTCATGCCTTTTGCACACAATGTATATAGACTCATTTTTTATTTAGATTTTTTTCCTACTGTGTTATTGACTTGTTTATTGTTTACTCCATATGTAACTCTGTGTTGTTGTCTGTTCACACTGCTATGCTTTATCTTGGCCAGGTCGCAGTCGTAAATGAGAACTTGTTCTCAACTAGCCTACCTGGTTAAATAAAGGTGAAATAAAAAATAAATAAAATAAAAAATTACTCACTATTAAAGGGATGGTTCAATGAAGCCCTTTATCCACTTCTCAGAGTCCAGGACTATCCCTTTAATTCCGGAATGTACAGGCATCTTCCGCTGCAAAGTAAATGTTCTGCAACGCTTCGGGGTTGGGAGATATTCTCAATCAGGAAGACAGTTATTACAGCCATTAAAATCACCATCCACTTTAGGTAATGAACACAATTAGCCGTTACACCAATAGCATATCTTCGCAGAAGAGCATTCCTCCCCACCCACTGAGGCACAGGGAAATAGGCCACTTTCTCAAGCTGTAATCTCCCACTTTACTAAGGCCAGAGCTGAGATGATGTTAACTGTGCTCTGTCTACAGACTTTAGAACCCTGATGAAGGCTAAATGCAGAAATGTATTGTTGTTTTATAATGTATTTTTCTCTTCAACATCATTGTTCCCCAGGAGTGTCTGAACCCTCTTTCACATATCCACCGTATCCACTGACTCATTGACAGCCTTTTCTGTTCATCTGTCTGTCTTTCTCTTTGTCTGTAGGTCTCCTGCAGGAGTCTTTCATTGACGAGCCAGATGGTCTGGTGTCAGTCAACCTGCTGGTTGTGTCTGCAGTTTCAGCTTTCGCCACGGGGGCGGTGCTGTCGGGCTTGGCTGTCTGCTGGATCATGAGTCATCGCCACCGCACACGAGGGGCAGGAGCCAACAGGAGCCGTAAAGGGGACAAGGAGCAGAACATGCTGGGTCAGGGCCGGAGCGGCTCAGTGATGAGCGTGACACGTACCAGCGGCAGCGAGAGACCCCGGTCACATTCTCAGGCAGACAACCCGTTTGTAATGCCCAACGGCTGGCCTAAAGGAGAGATGGATCCAGGCCTACCTACTCCAGAACAGACCCCCCTGCAGCAGAAACGGCCTCCACCCAGCATGAGAGATGTAGACTGGGACCAGAGTCAGACCTTCCTCACTTCAGTGGGCATGCCCTGCCCAGCCAACTCCGTCATCTACCTGAGCTCCAAGTTCCTGCAGGAGAGAGGTGGCAGGCACGAGGGCCCAGGGGATGTGGGGCCCCCCAACACGGAGCGAACACGTTACCTGGTCCTGGCCAGCAACCGGGAGCCCCATGGGGGACAACCCAGGACCACCCTGAGGAACTCTGCAGGTGAATACAACTACCCAGCCACGCCACAGGACTCCCCAGACCGCAGGAGGGTGGTCTCAGCCCCCAGCACCCAGATGGACTTTGGGGAGCCTCCCCGCTGGACTCACGAGGGACTCAACTATAACAGCAATAACGGAGCGCCCTACCCCTCCCAGCGCCCTGGCCTGATCCGGGCCAACCACCACGGCCTTGCCGACTTCAGTCACCTAATGGGAAAGAGCGTGGGCGAGCCCACCCCTAGTGGCCAGTGAGGAGAAGAGCGCAATGAACCCCCCTCTCTGAAACCCATTTCCCCTCAGCAACTGGAATACCCCTCAGACTCACTCTCCCTTCCCGAATCCTGCCCTGTCTGTCCTCTCTCACTGTCATTCAATGTTCTGACATCCCCCGGCGTGAAGCCTGACTGACTAACTGACTGAAGAGACTGGGTCTCCAGAAGCCAGCAGTTTAGAGAGAGAAAGAGAGAGAGAGAGTTAAAGAGATGAGGTTATTCTCCTCATGGCTGCAGCTCTGCTATCACCCTGAGAGGTGCACCCCTCTGCTCCGTACGTGGTTTAACCCACAGAGCATGGACTGGACACCATAAAACCAACCTCAAGGACTAGGAAGGGGTGCAAGGGAAAGGACATTTTGTGAAAAAGGAAAAACAAAAAGAAATGAGAACCGCTTCACTGATAATTTAGTTCAGTTCCAGTTGTGAAAGGTCTCATTCTACTATCTTGTGCTCTGCAAGTCTTTGGGTGTGACATTTTTATTTCTGCTTTGCTTTTGTGCCAGCATCCAGCAGACAACCATGTGCTTTTCCTTGTTTTTTTTCTGGCCACCTCTATCAGTCAGCTCTATCAGTGAGCTCTATCAGTCAGCTCTATCAGTCAGCTTGTGTTTGATAGATATTAGCAATGCCAGGTGGCACTGGATCATGCAGTATGGGAAAGGGTTCCTGTCTTAATGTGGGCATACAACACACTGGATCTTTATTGGAATATGCTTGATAATGATGTCAACGATCCATCCCATTGTGTTAACAATCATGGAAAAACCACACATTTCTAGTGTGTTTCTAAAGCTCTATTATGTGTTTATAATCAGACCTTGTAACGGTTTCCTCCCCCTGTCTGCAGCCCAGACCTAGCAACAACAGCACTGGACTTGAACATGTTAAGGTGGAGGGGACAAAAACCAGCAGGGAGGAGATAAGAGAGGATGGTACCTTAATATCTCTGTGTTTCCTTGGAGAAGTTGAGGGAACAGCGAAAGACAGTCAGAGGGCACAGTGGTATAAGACAACCTTGTCCCTCCCACTCCCTTCCTCCTTCTCTGTCTGTCTCTCCCTGGATCTATGTGACCTGACCTGAGGCCTGGGCTACCCGGCAGGCCAGCGGACAGGAGAGAAGAGCACATAGCCCATTTAGGGGAATGTGAGCCTGGCTGTGGGAGTTAGCGGGCCCAGGGCCCTGCCACTGGGGAGCTCCATTCAGGCTCCTCTCCCTGACACTGAGCCTCTTTGTGCCCCGGAGCAGGAGGAGATGGCTGCAACAAATAGCCGTTAAGAGTCAGGGCCGGGGGGGCGAACCCAGTGCCCCAGCCCAGCGGAATATCAATGAGGACAGCAGTGCCCCCCTGCCCATCCCTCCGGCCCCCCTCACAGACACTGGCACCGTTTGGGACTGGGGCTGGGACCAGTCAGGGTGGTAGGCCAGGGATGGGCCGATAGGGCTGGGGCTAGGAGACTGGCATCATTCAGACTGCTATCACTTCTATATCCCTGCCTTTCAGCATCTATACACAAGGGACACTGGCTCAACAAAGCAAAGTAGAACTGTTTGGGCGTGGATTGTCTCCCTCCACTCTCTCTCTCTCTGTTTGATGTTCTCCTTTTGTCCGCCTCTCTGCTCACTCCCCTGTCTGTAGATCCGGTGGCTCGTGTTTTTTCATCCGTGTCATGACTTGTGTGTGTGGATGCTGCTCTGTTTCAGGCTACAGCGGAAGTTGTCCATAATCTCCTTGTTCTCCCTCTAGTTCTCTGGCCTGGTAGCCATTATCTGAGTGATTTCTGCCGCAATCCCCCAACATTCACAAATCAGTGTTAACTGCACCCTCACCCTGAGCGCTCGTCGGCAACACGCATGGGAGCGCATAGACTGGCTTCATTAGTGGGTCTGTGGGCTGGGAGGAGCAGAGAAGGAGAGCTAGAGAGGGATGGAGCTGGAGGGGCATGGGAGGAGCAGAGGCTGGGCTGATCTGGGTAGGACTGGCAGAGAGTGGTGTTAGAGAAACACACAACAGAGCCAGAGAGCACAAACATAAATCTTAGCAGGGCTTCAATACAAAGCTATGGCTACATTCAGAGCTGCTCTGAAACAGGGGGAGCAGATAGAGGGGAGGCCTGGCCTTGTATAGAAAGCCAGCTGTGTGGTGGGCTGAGGAGAGGAGCCAGGTTGGACGGTGGATTTGTTTGTCTTAATGTGTAAAGGGCTAAACCACTGAGGTAGAATACTAAAAGAGATTCATGGAGTGTAAACACATGATCTAGCTGGGTAAAAATGCCCACTCATGGCTGAGTCCAGGGAGACAAAGCAACAACTGAATGAGTGTGTATGCATGTGTGCGTTCATGTGAGTGTGTTGGTTTTTGTGTACTTGAAGTATATTAGTAGTGAGTGTTGCCATGAATGAGTAAAGTAGTCGGGTGGGTTGGGGAGTATATTGAAATAGCACATTCCATACTGTAGTAGACAAAACCACTCCTCCACGTTGTCGTCGTCCTCCTCCTCCTATCTCCATTATAGCCCTGAGAGGAGTATTGGTTGAGAACATGGGGCCTTGAAGCAGTAGTGGCCCCCTGGTGCCCCCTCTTGTCTCCTCTCTTTCTCCCAGCCAGTGGTGTCCCCTAAGTGCAGTGAGTGAATGAGGCCTACTCTGCCTGCCCAGCCAGGCGTGCTCCAGCTCCCTCTCTTACACTGTTTCACTAAACATGCTTGATTAGGCAAAGTACATCCCAGCCCCTAATGGCGTGATGAGCCCCTGAGAAGATTAGCACAGACACATCAAGAGGGTGACGAGCACCCACTCTCCTCTGCAGCTATCCCCCCATACACACACAATCACACAGTTAAACACACATAAACATACATACACTCAGACACACACACTGCTCCCTAATCAAATTCAGGATGCAATTGAATTACGATCCGCTGTTATCCCCAGGCCAGGGAGGAGGGAGGCCAAACTTGTGGCTCAGACCCAGGGATTTGCTCGTTGGAAGAGACACACATGATTATCTTAGTCCACCATGACTAAACAGTTAAGGAATCTGTGGTTCCCCATAATACAACCCTTCAGGTTTACACACAGACAGACAAACAGACACATACACACAATCAGCCTTTCCCTCTCTATATGTTGTATTAGCAGCTACAATCAAACAGAGGTAGTTTTAAATGTGTCAACACCAGAATGAGAAATCTGGGTAATTTACTGTGAAGCGCTCAAAAATCTTTGTTCTTTTGAAATCAGTTTTTAAATGTTTTAACCCTTTATCTACATTTGCAATCCGCTGATGCAGTAAATTGCTTTCTTTGGCAGCCATTACTTTCTGCTGGACATGATATGTAGCTCACAGAGTGTTCCTCTCTCTCCCCCCACCCCCACCACCCACCCCCAACCCACATGACCTGATCTGTGTGTATAAATATCATGGACTGTGTGTGTCCCTGAGACCATGCCATTGTTTGTTGTTGGCTTGTTTTCCTGAGTAACCCAGTGATTTAGCTAATGCCCCCCAGCCAGAAACTGCCAATGCCAGGATGGGATGCCCTAGAAAGACCCAAACCAAATAAGAAGACATGTAACCGAATCTGTTAAGGAATAAACACGGGCAGCAGACATATTTATCATCGAAAGATAAGCACAAAAAAATGTTAGCATTTTTGTAAAGTTGTAGAGAGCATTCTATTTAGTCCGCACTGATCATTCTTGTCATGTTTTTTTTGTTTGTTTCTGTGGTAATATTTGGTTTGAGTTTTTGGGATTTGTTGTATTGGATTTTCTATTTCCTCTTTGGTGTGTGAGTTTGATGATGAAGTTGACGAAGATGATGATGAAGATTCTGTACTGTGAACAGCATCTCAGTATTTGCTCCCACTCTGATGCCTGTGCTGTGTCTGAGTTGTGTCTGGGAGGAGGAGAGGAGAGGAGGAGAGGAGAGGAGGAGAGGAGGAGGGGATACAGACTGGAATCACAACAAAGAGAACTTTCCCACTTTTCCACTCCTCCAGAGTCGAGTCTCCTGCTACAGTGACAGACTCCTGCAGTCCTGTGGCTCTCACCAGAGGCTGTCTGTCCCTGCCTGTGACCAGGGACACTGTCATTAAATGACACAACGTGTCCCTGTGTGTACATAATCTCAATGCTTAAATGTAATTTAAGTGCAGTAGCTGCATGACACAGCCTCTGTGTGTACAGAAGTAGCAACGTGTGAATTTATACAGTACATGCAAGTGTGTGTGCTTGTGTCTGCAAATCTGTCCATCACACAAACACATGCATGCACCCTCAAACAACTGCACACACACACACACACACACACACACACACACACACACACACACACACACACACACACACACACACACACACACACACACACACACACACACACACACACACACACACACACACACACCCTTCAGCAGTTGAACACCATTTCAACATTGTCCTCAGCTCTGCCTGTCACTTAGCATGGAGACTTTGCTCTCTGTCAACTTTCTTATTCTAATAAACCACTCAGACATTAACTATCTTCTTGTATCTTCTTTTACTCCAGTTATTTTGACTATTTATTCTCCTCCTCAAGGATATATGTATATATACAGTACCCGTCAAAAGTTTGGACACCGACTCATTCAAGGGTTTTTTCTTTATTTTTACTATTTTCTACATTGTAGAATAATACTGAAGACATCAAAACTATGAAATAACACATATTGAATCATGTAGTAACCAAAAACTGTTAAACAAATCTAAATATACTTCAGATTTCAGATTCTTCAAAGTAGCCATCCTTTGCGTTGATTACAGCTTTGCACACTCTTGGCATTCTCTTAACTCCCAAGTGGAGCAGCGGACTAAGGCACTGCATATTAGTGCTAGAGGTGTCACTACAGACACTGGTTAGATTCCAGGCTGTATCATAACTGGCCATAAGACGACGCACAATTGTCCCAGCGTCGTCCAGGTTAGGGTTTGGCCGGGGTAGGCCGCCATTGTAAATAAGAATGAGTTCTTAACTGACTTGCCTAGTTAAATTAAGGTTAAATAAAACACAAAAATGAATACTTTGCTATCACTTGTGTCAAATACATTAGTACACTTCTCTTTGTAGCTATGGCGTAGTTTGAAAATACCCCCACTGTCCAGCAGATGGTGCTGTTGGTCCATCAACGGCCTTTGACAGCCATAAAATAAGACCTGAACCATGCCTCTTCGTATGCCATGGCAGTCCAGTGTGGTCCTCCACTTTGCCAACATGAGTAATACCACTGTTGACAATTCTGAGGATTACCATCGAAAAGCATCAGAATGAATAATAGAAATGAACTCAAATAGCTTTGTCAGTATTAATGATATGAGCACACCTCTCTCTCAGGGGAGTGTATGAGACAGTAACACATCTGTTGACAAGTAAAGGGGCTGTGAGGCCTGTCAGAGCCACCCATTCCCTGGTGCTGCTTTATGGGTCCTCAGCCCCTGGTGCTGCAGTATGGAGCTGGAGCCCTGCCTGCCCCGCAGTCCTCCCTCCCTCCGCCACCGCAGCCCTTGCTGGCCATCACGTAATCATAAATCTCAAAATCAATCAGCTGAGCCAGGGGCACATTCATGTGATGAATCTGATTCATTAATGGATTGGACCAATGCCAGCCCAGCAGACACTGTCAGGTTGACCCACAGCTGAGCTCACTGCAGGCTAACTCACAGCTTCACAGCCCTGTTCTGTGTATTCAGATTCCAGCCACACCTTGTCTTTTTGCATTCATTACAGGGCTGAATGGTGTTAACATCATGAACATGATACAAGACACAGTGTGTAATTTGAGGCCCATTTATCTGACATATTTATCAGGCACCTCTGAGAGAGAGAAGGAAAAGGTCATTCTGTTTAATGCTCTATCTGTTTGCTTTCAGGCACCAACACAGACAATCAAGCACAGAGGGCCGGACAGATGTACAGTAAGCTTGACAACAACACATCCAGTAAAGGACTATAGAATTACACAATCAATATAAGTGTGGACATTGGTCTACATGCCAAATAAATTATTAAAATTAAGCACAATTCGCTCTACAAGGGGTGTAGAGCCTAACTGGCATACAAGCAGCGGGTGAGTTTCAAGTTTGGGGAAGATAATTTTCACCAAAAAATGCACCTTTATAATAAAAGCATTACATACATAATCTCATTTGTGGTCACTTTTGTTAATAGTGTTTTCCCCGTGATGGAACATTTGTGCTTATAGCCTACTGCAGTGTGCGCATTGCTGCGCTTATAATGTGAAGAAATAGCCAAATAGTTGATCAACATTTTAAACTAAATGTTCTGATCTGTTGCTTCAGCCTCAATGCGTAAAAACGTTTTTTTTTAAGCTAGTTGTTGTATTAATTTGGGATCTATTGCATCCCACAACTGTCCCAGACTACTTGTTGGAATATTTATTTCTCGCACAGAATAGAATAGGTGAATAGAATAGGTCCACTTTTGTACTATGAGGGATAGTAGATTGATAGAGGCTAGTGCTTTTGTTAGGCCTACTCATCTTGTTGGCTGATGAAAAGTAAATGCGGACAGTTCTTCCAATATCTTCAATATGCACCTCAGAATTGGATAAGGACGTGCCGAGTTGCATCCCTGAAGTGTCTGTCTTCACTTGTAGCCTGTGAGAAAGACCCGATCACCTGATGGAGAGCCATGTGAGTGAGAGGTGCTTCGGAGTACGCAGCACTCAGGGAGATGGGCACAACGGCCACTGGCTGCAAAAGGCATGGATTTCTTTAGGGTGCATCATGGCCACACAAAGGGGATGCCGCCAGGAAATTCGAGGCATTATCAAGTGCTTGTCAAATTGTGAGTGAGAGACTGATGAAGTGTGTACAGCCTGCGCAAAAAAACAAAGCAGAGCTCATGTCTTTCAAGCAACCTTTTTCAAATCATCATTAGAGTCGCATCATGCAGCCTTACAATGTATTAAAAATCAAAACATATAGCCCAACATTTGCCCAACGTAGAACAACTAAAGTTACATTAATAAATCTAAATTTAGCATATAGGAGTTCCTATTTCTTTGTTAACCACTCAACACAGAATAGCCGCATGTGCGCTCTCCCTCAAATCGTTTGGAGAAAATATCCTTTCTATTTTATTCAGCTTTGTTCAATTGTGTTCTTCATACTATAAAATAATACAGTATATATATATATATATATATATATTTTTTTTAATGCCATGGAATTCTAAACAAATCTTGTCTGCTTAATGAACTAGTGTAGCCCACAGCCATATGGTATAGCCAGATCAGGACCTGACATAAGGACAACTCAGAGTATGCTATTCTGTTCTTCAGAAATAGACAACATTTTCTTCATATCATGTGTCATTAGACCTGTCTAAAATAAATAATGGATTTATTGTGAAGGTGCAGGCTATATTACATAGATTTATTAGACTTTTTAAAATGTAAATGTTCCAAAGGTCTGCATCAGTGGCTTGTAGGCTAACGTCATGTGTGGAAGCCAGGAGCTGCTAAATATGTTTGTTAATTAACGGTCAATTACCGTGAGACGGACAGGTATTTACTTGACAATCACTGGCTGACGACATTTCGTGACGCCCTAGCCAGGCGCACCGGTTTGTGTCAAGAACTGCAACGCTGCTGGGTTTTTCACTGGGTTTTTCACACTCAACAGTTTCCTGTGTGTATCAAAAATGGTCCATCCAGCCAACTTGACACAACTGTGGGAAGCATTAGAATTAACATGGGCCAGCATCCCTGTGGAGCGCTTTCGGCAGTGCAACTCAATATTAGGAAGGCGTTATTAACATTTTGTACACTCAGTGTACATGACTCTCAATGTTGAGTGTACAGTTGAAGTCGGAAGTTTACATACACCTTAGCCAAATACATTTAAACTCAGTTTTTCACAATTCCTGACATTCCTGTCTTAGGTCAGTTAGGATCACAACTTCATTTTAAGAATATGAAATGTCAGAATAATAGTAGAGAGAATGATTTATTTCAGCTTTTATTTCTTTCATCACATTCCCAGTGGGTCAGAAGTTTACATACACTCAATTAGTATTTGGTAGCATTGCCTTTAAATTGTTTAACTTGGGTCAAACGTTTCAGGTAGCCCTCCACAAGCTTCCCACAATAAGTTGGGTAAATTTTAGCCCATTCCTGATGTCAAGCAAAGAGGCAGTGAGTTTGAAGGTAGGCCTTGAAATACATTCACAGGTACACCTCCAATTGACTCAAATTATGTCAGTTATTTATAGAAGCTTCTAAAGCCACAACATCATTTTCTGGAATTCTCCAAACTGTTTCCAAGCTTTGTGTCATGCACAAAGTAGATGTCCTAACCGACTTGCAAAAACTATAGTTTGGTTGAAAAACGAGTTTTAATGACTCCAACCTAAGTGTATGTAAACTTCTGACTTCAACTGTATATAATTTGTACAATTCTCACTTATATTGCCTCAACAATTTTTTTCAGATTTTAGAAGCCATGTCAATATCCATTATCCAATATAAACAATGTCAATATTGATTATTCAATATAAACCATGTAAATATCTATCGTTCAATATAAATGTGAATGTATTTTAGCATAAAGCAGTGTGTGATGACCAGCCTGAACACAAGGGGGGAGACAATAGCCTGCCAAAAGTTAAGTCCAGAAAAACAGAACAGTTTTTAACATAAGCTACCCTTCAGTTGTTCAAAAAAGACGACACAGCTGGAAAATATGTATATAATTAATATATTGGTATAACTATCAGATTTTTTATGATTTTTCAAGTTACAGCATTCACTAGGCCAAAACAGAATATACAGTAGCTGATAATCCCTCTCAATTCCTATCCGGTTCTAGAGAGAGCAATTCTCTCTGGAGAGTCTCGGTTCTCTCTTTGCACTGACTTCCCTGGGATCAGTTCCTTGCGGAACTCCTTTACCAAGAAGAAATATTCAATAGCATCTAAACAGCAGTTTGTTGTGGCAATCCCTTCTGAGACATGATAAAAGTTATGCATCAAATTATACTGTTGGCAGTCAGTTGGGACTTTGTAGGCAACATAGAATTTCATGAAAAATGCTATATGGATAGGAGTGTAACAGATGAAAAAGACTACCAAATTGGCTGATATTATTCTAATACTTTTCCTCTTGTCCTTATATGAGTGCATGTCCTTGTAGGCCAGCAGAGTGCAGATCGTCTGACATGAACAAAGCAGCATTGTGAGAAGAGGAACTACATATCCCAGTATCTCCAGAGTCAGAATGTAGCCCAGTGGAAACAAATGGAATTCCTTCTCAAAGCAGGCCAGATTGTGCTCAGGTCTATTGTGCTCCCTGAATATCACACATAGGAACACAATAGTCACCCATATCATCACACACACTACAACAGCCACTTGTTTCTTGGAGCCCATTCTCCTGGAGTGGAAGGGAAACTGAATGGCGATGAATCTCTAAACACTAATAGCCGTAACAGTGAAAATACTAGCGTACATGTAGGTGAAATGAATGAGAACCAGAACAGCACAGAGGCCAGGAGAGGTAATGCTGAATAAGGTGTGGTAGATCCTGAAGGGCAGGAAGGTGATGAGGGCACAGTCGGCCACAGCCAGGTTGAACATGTAGATGTGTGTGTCTGTAAAGCTGGCTCTCTTACGGTAGAACACCCTCAGAGCAGAGAGGTTCAGGGCCAGACCCAGCAGAAACACAGGGCTGTACACTACCCTCTGGAACAGCCTCACCTCCTCCAACATGTTGGTCTTACAGAGGTGTGGTCCATATGAATGGTTGGACATCATTCTCACTATGGTGAAGAGCATGGTCAGTTAGGATGACATTATGATGTTTTACTGATGAAGGCTAAAATTGTGGTCTTTACATTCTTATGAAGTTAGTAATGTGTTACTATTTCAAGCGTGTATTACTAAAAGTCAAAGTTGCAATCAACATCAGTGAGCTGACTGCTGTTTTATGGTTCAGAGGTTAAGAATCGTGACATACACTACTATAACAGTTCTCACTTGGTCTGTACCTCCCACTTCAATTAAAAACACATCATTCTTTCTGTTGGTTCTGACTGTTAATAAATGTCCTACCTTAAAATGAGAGGAACTCTGACAAAGGCAGTTTTTTAATGTGATTGACAGCCACCAAGCATACAGATGTTTTTCACCTGTAAGTTAAGAGTCCACTTTTACTGTCTCCTTCTTGAAGCTGTGTGAGAAGATAGACGTTTCTTTCAAGCAGTTTCCCCTTGACAACAGAAAAAGGAAGTTGCGTTTGATAGACTGCAGTCTATTTGCATTTCAAAGTATAGAACTGCGTAGGTATACTATCACCAGAGATGAACAATTTGACAGAAATACATTAAAGCCTAAGAATATTTCAACAATAAGGAAAGAGCCAAAAGCTCTGAAATTGCCTTGATATTTTTCTGTTTTATATTACCTCCTCACTATACACAGTCACAATATGAGAAGTACTTTTTACTTCAAGACAATGTTATTTCCTTTATATGGTCTGTAGTGTAAATGTTTGGGAAATTTAGACTGTAATATTTGTGTCTCATCGTGGTTTGGAGATTCACTTCTAATGTATTTTTGTTTGTGTTGAATGTTGAATGTTCAAAGACACATGACAAGATGCATGATCTATCGAAGTCAACTGGAGAAAAACGTGTTTCCAAAACAACTGTGGTCCATGATTTATAAATACAGTATATGCTACATTATGCATGTACATGTCTATTTACACGTTCTAAAATCCGGTGTTGGGGAAGCTACTCTGAAAATATAGTTTACCAAGCTACCAATTACTTTACACTGGAAGAAGTTAAGCTACACTAAAGCTACCCTGAAGAAAATATATAGGTTTCTTAACTAAAGTTACTTTGAAAAAGTTATTCACTACATGAAAACAACTTCGTGAAAAATTATCATGTGTAAATCTGAAATGTCATAGGCGATAAATTGCAAGAGCAGATCACTTTGGGGTCGTATGTTAACAGAATGTGTAATTTAACCTATTAAACACAAAAACTATGTTTCAAGTGAGAATTAGGCAGGTCTGATGCCGAAAAAGAAAGGAAAGCATTGCCTATTTCACCCATATTTTATTTTATATAAAAAAAGAGTAATGTGTAGTTCCAGTAGTTAGGTACACCACTACATGGAAAAAAAGTTATTAACTACTACCTGGTATGTTTGAATCAACATCGTTTTAACGTCATGCCATCAATCTAAATAAAGAGAAACATTTAAATAACATGTGAAGCCGCAGTCCAACAATTCCTTACTGAACAGTGACTCCGACTGGTATATGAGGGATAATGCACTTCAGTGAGAACAAGTATACCATCCAGATGCCTACCTACATGTTGCTTAGCAAACAAACTGTGTTCGATTCAGCTGAGCTATCATGTCAACACATTTTGACATTCATTTTATTTGTCACATACACCAAATACAACAGGTGGAGACCTTACCATGAAATACTTACTTACAAGAGATGGCGCCGGAGGAGATGGCTGCCGTTTTACGGTCCCTTAAGCAATTGTGCTATTGTGTGTGTTTTTTCACGTTATTTGTAACTTATTTTGTACATAATGTTTCTGCCACTGTCTCTTATGACTGAAAAGAGATTCTAGATATCAGGACAGCGATTACTCACCTTGTACTGGAAGAAGATTTTTTCTTTAACGAGTCGAACGCAAAGGATTTACTCCAGACACCCAACAAGACCCTTATCCCCGTCATTGGCAGGAGAAAGAGACTGAGATATCGGGGATGTAGGTCTGGGTGCCTTGTAAGGATCTGACGGCGAGTGGGTAATCTACCTTCACCATCGGTCCTATTAGCCAACGTACAATCATTGGATAATAAAATAGACGAAGTACGAGCACGTATATACTACAAACGGGACATTAAAAACTGTAATAACTTGTTTCACCAAGTCGTGGCTGAATGATAACATGAATAACATACAGCTGGTGGGTTTTATGCTTTTTCGGCAGCATAGAACAGCAGCCTCTGGTAAGACAAGGGGTGGCGGTCTATGTATATTGGTAAACAACAGCTGGTGCACGAAATTTAAGGAAGCGTCGAGGTTTTGCTCGACTGAGATAGAGTATCTCATGATAAGCTGTAGACCACACTATTTATCAAGAGAGTTTTCATCTATATTCTTCGTAGCTGTCTATTTACCACCGCAAACAGATGCTGGCACTAAGACCGCACTCAATGAGCTGTATACGGCCATCAGTAAACAAGAAAACGCTCATCCAGAGGCGTCGCTCCAAGTGGCCAGGTACTTTACTGCCCTAGAAACTTAAAACTGTTTTACCTAATTTCTACCAGCATGTTAAATGTGCAACCAGAGGGGGAAGAAAACTCTAGACCACCTTCACTCCACACACAGAGACGCATACAAAGCTTTCCCTCGCCCTCCATTTGGCAAATCTGACCATAATTATATCCTCCTGATTCCTGCTTACAAGCAAAAACTAAAGCAGGGAGCACCAGTGACTCTGTCAATAAAAAAGTGGTCAGATGAAGCAGATGCTAAGCTACAAGACTGTTTTGTTAGCACAGACTGTAATATGTTCCAATGAGGAGTACACCACATCAGTCACTGGCTTCATCAATAAGTGCATCGATGACGTCCTCCCCACAGTGACTGTACATACATACCCCAACCAGAAGCCATGGATTACAGGCAACATCCGCACTGAGCTAAAGGGTAGAGCTGCCGTTTTCAAGGTGCGGGACTCTAACCCGGAAGCTTATAATAAATCCCGATATGCCTTCCGACGAACCATCAAACAGGCAAAGCGTCAATACAGGACTAAGACCGCTCGTCGGATGTGGCAGGGCTTGCAAACTATTACGGACTACAAAGGGAAGCACAGCAGCGAGCTGCCCAGCGACACGAGCCTATCAGACGAGCTAAATTACTTCTATGCTTGCTTCGAGGCAAGTAACACTGAAACATGCATGAGAGGATCAGCTGTTCCAGATGACTGTGTGATCACGATCTCCATAGCCGATGTGAGCAAGACCTTTAAAAAGGTCAACATTCACAAGGCCACAGGGCCATACGGATTACCAGGCCGTGTACTCCGAGCATGCGCTGACCAACTGGCAAGTGTCTTCACTGACATTTTCAACCTGTCCTTGACTGAGTCTGTAATACCAACATGTTTCAAGCAGACCACCATAGTCCCTGTGCCCAAGAACACTAAGGTAACCTGCCAAAATGACTACTGACCCGTAGCACTCATGTCTGTAGCCAGGAAGTGCTTTGAAAGGCTGGTCATGGCTCACATCAACACCATTATCGCAGAAACCAAAGACCAATTTCAATTAGCATATCGCCCCAACAGATCCACAGATGATGCAATCTCATTGACTACAGCTCAGCGTTCGACACCATAGTGCCCTCAAAGCTCATCACTAAGCTAGTGGTAAGGGTAGGTAACAACACATCTGCCACACTGATCCTCAACACAGGGGGCCCTCAAGGGTGTGTGCTCAGTCCCCTCCTGTACTTCCTGTTCACTCATGACTGCATGGCCAGGCATGACTAAATCAAATCAAATGTTATTAGTCACATGTGCCGAATACAACAGGTGTAGACCTTACAGTGAAATGCTTACTTACGAGCCCCTAACCAACAATGTAGTTTTAAAAAATACGGATAAGAATAAGAAATAAAAGTAACAAGTAATTAAAGAGCAGCAGTAAAATAACAATAACGAGACTATATACAGGGGGTATCGGTACAGAGTCAATGTGCGGGGGCACCGGTTAGTTGAGGTAATATGTACATGAAGGTAGAGTTATTAAAGTGACTATGCATCGATGATAACAACAGAGTAGCAGCGGTGTAAAAGAGGGGGAGAGGGTGGGGGGGGCAATGCAAATAGTCTGGGAACCCATTTGATTAGGTGTTCAGGAAGGAGTCTTATGGCTTGCGGGTAGAAGCTGTTTAGAAGCCTCTTGGACCTAGACTTGGCGCTCCGGTACCGCTTGTTGTGCGGTAGCAGAGAGAACAGTCTATGACTAGGGTGGCTGGAGACTTTGAAAAATTTTAGGGCCTTTCTCTGACACCGCCTGCTATAGAGGTCCTAGATGGCAGGAAGCTTGGCCCCAGTGATGTACTGGGCCGTTCGCACTACCCTCTGTAGTGCCTTGCGGTTGGAGGCCGAGCAGTTGCCATACCAGGCAGTGATGCAACCAGTTAGGATGCTCTCAATGGTGCAGCTGTAGAACCTTTTGAGGATCTGAGGACCCTTGCCAAATCTTTTTAGTCTCCTGAGGGAGAATAGGTTTTGTCGTGCCCTGTTCACGACTGTCTTGGTGTGTTTGGACCATGTTAGTTTGTTAGTGATGTGGACACCAAAGAACTTGAAGCTATGGTGTTGAACGCTGAGTTGTAGTCAATGAATAGCATTCTCACAAAGGTGTCCCTTTTGTCCAGGTGGGAAAAGGTAGTGTGGAGTGCAATAGAGATTACATCATTTGTGGATCTGTTGGGGTGGTATGCAAATTGGAGTAGGTCTAGGGTTTCTGCGATAATGGTGTTGATGTGAGCATGACCAACCTTTCAAAGCACTTCATGGCTACAGATGTGAGTGCTACGGGGCGGTAGTCATTTAGGCAGGTTACCTTAGTGTTCTTGGGCACAGGTACTATGGTGATCTGCTTAAAACACGTTGGTGTTACAGACTCGGACAGGGAGAGGTTGAAAATGTCAGTGAAGACACTTGCCAGTTGGTCAGCGCATGCTTGCAGTACAATCAATCAATCAATCACATTTATTTATAAAGCCCTTCTTACATCAGCTGATGTCACAAAGTGCTATACAGAAAACCAGCCTAAAACCTCAAACAGCAAGCAATGCAGGTGTAGAAGCACGGTGGCTAGGAAAAACTCCCTAGAAAGGCCAGAACCTAGGAAGAAACCTAGATAGGAACCAGGCTATGAGGGGTGGCCAGTCCTCTTCTGGCTGTGCCGGGTGGAGATTATAATAGAACATGGCCAAGATGTTCAAATGTTCACAGATGACCAGCAGGGTCAAATAATAATAATCACAGTGGTTGTAGAGGGTGCAACAGGTCAACAACCCAGGAGTAAATGTCAGTTGGCTTTTCATAGCCGATCATTCAGAGTATCTCTACTTCTCCTGCTGTCTCTAGAGAGTTGAAAAAAGCAGGTCTGGGACAGGTAGCATGTCCGGTGAACAGGTCAGGGTTCCATAGCCACAGGCAGAACAGTTGAAACTGGAGCAGCAGCACGACCAGGTGGACTGGGGACAGCAAGGACTCATCAGGCCAGGTAGTCCTGAGGCATGGTCCTAGGGCTAGAACATTTGCCGCCATCAACAGTAGAACATTTGCCGCCATCCACTTTCTTATGTCTGAAACACAGGCTTTCAGGGAGGGAAATTCTGGGGCTTCACCATGTTTCATGGAAATGTACAGCTGTGTGTTGTCCGCATAGCAGTGAATATTGAATGACATCCCCAAGAGGTCAAATATATAGTAAAGTACACATCCTGGTAATCCATATGGCCCTGCAGCCTTGTGAATGTTGACCTGTTTAAAGGTCTTACTCACATTGGCTGCGGAGAGCGTGATCACACAGTCTTCTGGAACAGCTGGTGCTCTCATGCATGTTTCAGTGCTATTTGCCTAAGAAACGAGCATAGACCCGTCTGGTAGGCTCGTGTCACTGGGCAGCTCTCGGCTGTGCTTCCCTTTGTAGTCTGTAATGGTTTGCAAGCCCTGCCACATCCGACTAGCGTCAGAGCCGGTGTAGTACGATTCGATCTTAGTCCTGTATTGAAGCTTTGCCTGTTTGATGTTTCATCAGAGGGCATAGCGGGATTTATTGTAAGCTTCCGGGTTAGAGTCCCGCTCCTTGAAAGCGTCAGCTCTAGCCTTTAGCTCAGTGCAGATGTTGCCTGTAATCCATGGCTTCTGGTTGGGGTATGTATGTACGATCACTGTGAGGACGACATCATCGATGCACTTATTGATGAAGCCAATGACTTCATCAATCATTGCCATCGGACGAATCTCGGAACATATTCCAGTCTGTGCAAGGAAAACAGTCCTGTAGCTTAGCATCTGCTTCATCTGACCACTTTTTAATTGATCTAGTCACTGGTGCTTTTTGCTTGTGAACAGGAATCAGGAGGATAGAATTATGGTCAGATTTTCCAAATGGAGAGCAAGAGAGAGCTTTGTATGCGTCTCTGTGTGTGGAGTAAAGGTGGTCCAGAGTTTTTCCCCCTCTGGTTGCACATTTAACATGCTGATAGAAATTAGGTAAAACGGATTTAAGTTTCCCTGCATTAAAGTTCCCGGCTACTTGGAGCACCGCCTCTGGGTGAGCGTTTTCTTGTTAGCTTATGGCGGAATACAGCTTATTCAATGCTGTCTTTGTGCCAGCCTCAGTCTGTGGTGGTATGTACTACGAAAAATACAGATGAAAACTATCTTGGTAGATAGTGTGGTCTACAGCTTCATGAGATACTCGACTTCCTTAGATATTGTGCACCAGCTGTTATTTACCGCCCCTTGTCTTACCAGACGCTGCTGTTCTATCCTGCCGGTACAGCGTATAACCAGCCAGCTGTATGTTGATAGTGTCGTCGTTCAGCCACGACTCCGTGAAGCATAAGATATTACAGTTTTGAATGTCCCATTGACAGTTTAATCTTCTGCATAGGTCATCGATTTTTTTCTCCAAAGATTGTACATTTGCTCGAAGAATGGAAGGAAGTGGCCGTTTATTCGATCGCCTACGAATTCTCAGAAGGCAGCCCGCCGTCTGGCCCCGTTATCTCCGCCTCCTCTTCACGCATATCACGGGGATCTGGGACTGTTCCCGAGAAAGCAGTATATCATTTGTGTCAGACTCATTAAAGGACAAAAAGGATTCTGCCAGCCCGTGGGGAGTAATCGCAGTCCTGATGTCCAGAAGTTATTTTCGGTCATAAGAGATGGTAGCGGCAACATTATGTACAGTCGTGGCCAAAAGTTTTGAGAATGACACAAATATTAATTTTCACAAAGTCTGCTGCCTCAGTGTCTTTAGATATTTTTGTCAGATGTTACTATGGAATACTGAAGTATAATTACAAGCATTTCATAAGTGTCAAAGGATTTTATTGACGATTACATGAAGTTGATGCAAAGAGTCAATATTTGCAGTGTTGACCCTTCTTTTTCAAGACCTCTGCAATCTGCCCTGGCATGCTGTCAATTAATTCTGGGCCACATCCTGACTGATGGCAGCCCATTCTTGCATAATCAATGCTTGGAGTTTGTCAGAATTTGTGGGATTTTGTTTGTCCACCTGCCTCTTGAGGGTTGACCACAAGTTCTCAATGGGATTAAGGTCTGGGGAGTTTCCTGGCCATGGACCCAAAATATTGATGCTTTGTTCCCCGAGCCACTTAGTTATCACTTTTGCCTTATGGCAAGGTGCGTCATCATGCTGGAAAAGGCATTGTTCGTCACCAAACTGTTCCTGGATGGTTGGGAGAAGTTGCTCTCGGAGGATGTGTTGGTACCATTCTTTATTCATGGCTGTGTTCTTAGGCAAAATTGTGAGTGAGCCCACTCCCTTGGCTGATTCACCCCACACGTGAATGGTCTCAGGATGCTTTACTGTTGGCATGACACAGAACTGATGGTAGTGCTCACCTTGTCTTCTCCGGACAAGCTTTTTTCCGGATGCCTCAAACAATCGGAAAGGGGATTCATCAGAGAAAATGACTTCACCCCAGTCCTCAGCAGTCCAATCCCTGTACCTTTTGCAGAATATCAGTCTGTCCCTGATGTTTTTCCTGGAGAGAAGTGGCTTCTTTGCTGCCCTTCTTGACACCAGGCCATCCTCCAAAAGTATTCGCCTCACTGTGTGCAGATGCACTCACACCTGCCTGCTGCCATTCCTGAGCAAGCTCTGTACTGGTGGTGCCCCGATCCTGCAGCTGAATCAACTTTAGGAGACGGTCCTGGCGCTTGCTGGACTTTCTTGGGCGCCCTGAAGCCTTCTTCACAACAATTGAACCGCACTCCTTGAAGTTCTTGATGATCCGATAAATGGTTGATTTAGGTGCAATCTTACTGGCAGCAATATCCTTGCCTGTGAAGCACTTTTTGTGCAAAGCAATGATGACGGTACGTGTTTCCTTGCAGGTAACCATGGCTGACAGAGGAAGAACAAAACCAGCCTCCTTTTGAAGCTTCCAGTCTGTTATTCAAACTCAATCAGCATGACAGAGTGATCTCCAGCCTTGTCCTCGTCAACACTTACACCTGTGTTAACGAGAGAATCCCTGACATGATGTCAGCTGGTCCTTTTGTGGCAGGGCTGAAATGCAGTGGAAAGGTTTTTTGGGGATTCAGTTCATTTGCATGGCAAAGAGGGACTTTGCAATTAATTGCAATTCATCTGATCACTCTTCATAACATTCTGGAGTATATGCAAATTGCCATCATACAAACTGAGGCAGCAAACTTTGTGAAAATTAATATTAGTGTCATTCTCAGAACTTTTGGCCATGACTGTACAAAATAAGTAAAAAAATAAGTTACAAAAAACGCAAATAAACGACCATAAAACCACAATCGGTCTGGGACACGTAAGACGTCAGCCTTCTTCTCCTGCGCCATTGCCTCTATGTACGCTGCTTATTTTGGAAACGAGTTGTGTTCGTTTCAGCTGAGCTATCATGTCAAGGCATTTATATTGTATTTTTTAATTTTTTAAACCCAGGCCCCTGTCCCCCTAGGAGGCCTTTTGTCTTTTGGTAGGCCGTCATTTTAAATAAGAATTTGTTCTTAACTGACTTGCGTTGTTAATTAAAGGTTAAATAAATACAAAATGTAGATATTGATCAGCTTCCATACTCATTTCCATAGACAACCTAAATGCTATTTAGCATTGAATAGTTGAAAGTAACTCCTCTAACTTACACAAGCTGTATGTAAAAGTAAATTCGGAGTGAGGTTGGCAGTGACGATTTTAGCATGTAAATCCTTGTGGGGCAAAAAAAATAAGATGTGGGATGCATGCCAGCAAAGCCACTACACAACACAACACTTAAGAATACATTAATTGCACTATAACGGTGACAAACGGTGCCCACAAACTGTTAGGGCCTACAGAAAGCTGTCCCAACAGCAGTCCCAGCACCTTACCACTGCTACTCCTGGCTATCAGTGGAGCCTTGTCTGGCAGCGAAACAGTTCATACTGTTTACTGCCTTTTAAAAAACATAGCTGATATGGAAGACTTGCTTAAACAAATGTGGTTTCTACTGACAATTGAGATGTACAAACTATGGCATAAGGGGACGACAAGCAGATAAGAGGCAATCCGTAATTTCGATTAAGACATTCATGAGCGAGCTAGGACGGACGTAGTCAATATAACTATTTGTTCTGCACTTTTGAAATGTACAGCGACAGAATTCAGAACATGGGCCGTTCTTACAGTATTCTCCCTGTACACCAAGTCAGAAGCTGCAACGATGTGCGCTGGGAGTCGGGAAGCAAGTTCAAGGAGTGAGTGTTTTAATAGAACATAATAAAAAATAAAAAACAAGAAACACTAACAGCACACAGACAAGAAACAGAAACAGAAACAATAACGCCTGGGAAAGGAACCAAAGGGATTGACATGTATAGGGAAGGTAATCAGGGAAGTAATGGAGTCCAGGTGAGTCTGATGACACATTACGCGTGTAATGATGGTGACAGGTGTGCGCCATAACGAGCAGCCTGGTGACCTAGAGGCCTGGAGAGGGAGCATACGTGACAGAAGCATAGGATAAAGAGGGCATATAAGCAGACAATGAAAACTCGTACAATATTCGATGATTACATTTCTCAAAAACAGATTACAGGCTACATGTGCACCACCAAGTCAGAACAGGAGGTGAAATTAAGAGGTGAAAATAGGCTAAATTATTAGGGTGAGGCACATGGGCTACTAACAGCTTACTACACAACACACACTTAGTATTACTTTCTTAGCTACAGTGTACATATCTCCCTGGCATATTACATCATTTATGCAGCAGCATACAATACATTTTTGGACTCACCTTGTTGTGTTGTACTCACTTGAACAGGAAGGTGGCGCAGCGGTCCTTTGTGGGCAACTTTTGTCATCAAACTTTGTCATCAAAGTCTGGCATTCTCTGGATTTATGGTGCTTTCAAGAAAACTGGGAACTCTGGGGGAAAAAAGGTTGAATCATGATGACGTCAGTGATCTTCAGGTCGTAACTCTAGAAAGAGGCCCGAGTTCCAAATGTACAATTCCGAGTTGGATGAAAGTTCAAAACGTATTTTCCCAGTCTTGGCTCGTTTTTCCAGAGTTCCCAGTTGTCTTGAACTCACTAAAGTCAGATTTTGCAGTTCAGAGTTAACAGTTGTTTTGAGTGCGGCACATGTCATGCTTCATTGACAGCATGTCCAATGTTGAATTTTTATAATTTTAAACCAGGAAAAGAGACCCTTAATCTTAGACTTGAGATCACACCACCACTCCACTGTATCGTAGGCTAATTATTGCTTTCCAATGCTTGCAGTTAGCCACTGATTCCTTCCAAACCACTCATTGTTGAATTTCCAACTTATGTTTATGTCCAATGGTTGATGAGCACCAATACGTTTTATCTATAATATCTCTTCATTATTTCTCATCCTATGACAAGGATTAAAAAGGATTTGCCAGTAGATTGTCGACTTGATTCATGATGAGGGGTGCTCTCATCTTATCTACCAACATAGACAGGGCTCTAACTCCTCTAGCTCCACAATGAAATAGGGTGCAGGCCAGGCAGCAGGCTGTTAGCCAGCCTGCCAGCTTAGTGGAGTCTGCCTCTAGCATAGTCAGTGTAGTCAGCTCAGCTATCCCCATTGAGACTGTGTCTGTGCCTCGAACTAGGTTGGGCAAAACTAAACATGGCGGTGTTCGCCTTAGCAATCTCACTAGGATAAAGACCTCCTCCATTCCTGCCATTATTGAAAGAGATCGTGATACCTCACATCTCAAAATAGGGATACTTAATGTTAGATCCCTCACTTCAAAGGCAGTTATAGTCAATTAACTAATCACTGATCATAATCTTGATGTGATTGGCCTGACTGAAACATGGCTTAAGCCTGATGAATTTACTGTGTTAAATGAGGCCTCACCTCCTGGTTACACTAGTGACCATATCCCCCGTGCATCCCGCAAAGGCGGAGGTGTTGCTAACATTTACGATAGCAAATTTCAATTTACAAAAAAAAAAATGACATTTTCGTCTTTTGAGCTTCTAGTCATGAAATCTATGCAGCCTACTCAATTACTTTTTATAGCTACTGTTTACAGGCCTCCTGGGCCATATACAGCGTTCCTCACTGAGTTCCCTGAATTCTTATCGGACCTTGTAGTCATAGCAGATAATATTCTAATTTTTGGTGATTTCAATATTCACATGGAAAAGTCCACAGACCCACTCCAAAAGGCTTCCGGAGCCATCATCGACTCAGTGAGTTTTGTCCAACATGTCTCTGGACCTACTCACTGCCACAATCATACTCTGGACCTAGTTTTGTCCCATGGAATAAATGTTGTAGATCTTAATGTTTTTCCTCATAATCCTGGACTATCGGACCACCATTTTATTACGTTTGCAATCGCAACAAATAATCTGCTCAGACCCCAACCAAGGAGCATCAAAAGTCATGCTATAAATTCTCAGACAACACAAAGATTCCTTGATGCCCTTCCAGACTCCTTCTGCCTACCCAAGGACGTCAGAGGACAAAAATCAGTTAACCACCTAACTGAGGAACCCAATTTAACCTTGCGCAATACCCTAGATGCAGTCGCACCCATAAAAACAAAAAATATTTGTCATAAGAAACTAGCTCCCTGGTATACAGAAAATACCCGAGCTCTGAAGCAAGCTTCCAGAAAATTGGAACGGAAATGGAAGTCTTCCGACTAGCTTGGAGAGACAGTACCGTGCAGTATCGTAGAGCCCTCACTGCTGCTCGATCATCCTATTTTTCCAACTTAATTGAGGAAAATAAGAACAATCCAAAATGTATTTTTGATACTGTCGCAAAGCTAACTAAAAAGCAACATTCCCCAAGTGAGGATGGCTTTCACTTCAGCAGTAATAAATTCATGAACTTCTTTGAGGAAAAGATCATGATCTTTAGAAAGCAAATTATGGACTCCTCTTTAAATCTGCATATTCCTCCAAAGCTCAGCTGTCCTGAGTCTGCACAACTCTGCCAGGACCTAGGATCAAGAGAGACACTTAAGTGTTTTAGTACTATATCTCTTGACACAATGATGAAAATAATCATGGCCTCTAAACCTTCAAGCTGCATACTGGACCCTATTCCAACTAAACTACTGAAAGAGCTGCTTCCTGTGCTCGGCCCTCCTATGTTGAACATAATAAACGGATCTCTATCCACCAGATGTGTACCAAACTCACTAAAAGTGGCAGTAATAAAGCCTCTCTTGAAAAAGCCAAACCTTGACCCAGAAAATATAAAAAACTATCGGCCTATATCGAATCTTCCATTCCTCTCAAAATTTTTAGAAAAAGCTGTTGCGCAGCAACTCACTGCCTTCCTGAAGACAAACAATGTATACAAAATGCTTCAGTCTGGTTTTAGACCCCATCATAGCACTGAGACTGCACTTGTGAAGGTGGTAAATGACCTTTTAATGGCGTCAGACCGAGGCTCTGCATCTGTCCTCGTGCTACTAGACCTTAGTGCTGCCTTTGATACCATCGATCACCACATTCTTTTGGAGAGATTGGAAACCCAAATTGGTCTACACGGACAAGTTCTGGTCTGGTTTAGATCTTATCTGTTGGAAAGATATCAGTTTGTCTCTGTGAATGGTTTGTCTTCTGACAAATCAACTGTACATTTCGGTGTTCCTCAAGGTTCCGTTTTAGGACCACTATTGTTTTCACTATATATTTTACCTCTTGGGGATGTCATTCGAAAACATAATGTTAACTTTCACTGCTATGCGGATGACACACAGCTGTAAATTTCAATGAAACATGGTGAAGCCCCAAAATTGCCCTCGCTAGAAGCCTGTGTTTCAGACATAAGGAAGTGGATGGCTGAAAACGTTCTACTTTTAAACTCGGACAAAACAGAGATGCTTGTTCGAGGTCCCAAGAAACAAAGAGATCTTCTGTTGAATCTGACAATTAATCTTGATGGTTGTAAATGTAACGGCTGTCTTCGGGTGAAAGAGAGGAGGACCAAACCGAGATGATAATCCATATTTTAATAGGCTACTTAAACAACGGCCGCAAAACCTGAACCTATAGGGGAGGGTCTGGGTGGGCATCTGTCCACGATGGCGGCTCTGGCGCTGGACGTGGCCCCTACTCCACCATAGTTAATCCCCGCTTCCGTGGCCTCCTCGGAACGGCGACCATCCTAAATGACCCCACTGGACTGAGGGGCGCCTCTGGACTGAGGGGCAGCTCCGGACTGAGGGGCAGCTCCGGACTGAGGGGCAGCTCCGGACTGAGGGGCAGCTCCGGACTGAGGGGCAGCTCCGGACTGAGGGGTAGCTCATGACTGAAGGGCAGCTCATGACTGAAGGGCAGCTCATGACTGAGAGGTAGCTCATGACCGAAGGGCAGCTCATGACTGAAGGGCAGCTCATGACTGAAGGGCAGCTCATGACTGGCGGGCGGCTCTGGCGGCTCCTGACTGGCGGGCGGCTCTGGCGGCTCCTGACTGGCGGGCGGCTTTGGCGGCTCCTGACTGGCGGACGGCTCTGGCGGCTCCTGACTGACGGGCGGCTCTAGCGACTCAGGACAGACGGGCGGCTCTGACGGCTCAGGACAGACGGGCGGCTCAGGCGGCGCTGGACAGACGGGCGGCTCAGGCGGCGCTGGACAGACAGGCGGCTCAGGCGGCGCTGGACAGACGGGCAGCTCAGGCTTGCTGAGGCGCACTGTAGGCCTGGTGCGTGGTGCCGGAACTGGTGGTACCGGGCTGGGGACACGCACCTCAAGGCTAGTGCGGGGAGCAGGAACAGGACATACTGGACCCTGGAGGCGCACAGTAGGCCTGGTGCGTGGTGCCGGAACTGGTGGTACCGGGCTGGGGACACGCACCTCAAGGCTAGTGCGGGGAGCAGGAACAGGGCATACTGGACCCTGGAGGCGCACAGTAGGCCTGGTGCGTGGTGCCGGAACTGGTGGTACCGGACTGGGGACACGCACCACTGGGCGAGTGCGGGGAGCAGGAACAGGGCGTACAGGGCTCTGGAGATGCACAGGAGGCTTGGTGCGTGGTGCCGGAACTGGTGGTACCGGACTGGGGACACGCACCACTGGGCGAGTGCGGGAAGGAGGAACAGGAGGCCTGGTACATGACGCCGGCACCGGAGAGCTGGTGCGTGGGGCTGCCACAGGAGAGCTAGTACGTGGGGCTGCCACAGGAGAGCTGGTGCGCTGAGCTGGCACAGGACGTGCAGGGCTAGGGAGGCGCACAGGAGGCCTGGTGCGTGGGGCTGGCACAGTCTTCACCAGACGGCTAGCACGCACCTCAGGACGAGTATGGAGAGCTGACTCAGGTGACATCAAATCCCCGACACGCTCCGTCGTGCGGATGTCGTGCCTCATGCACCAAACCAGCAAATCCCTAATTTCTCTCTCCTCCAATTTCCCCATTAAATCCTTCACAGTCTCTGCTTCACTCACCCTGCTCACCTCCAACTCCACCCCGACTGGCTCCGGTTCCATCCTCGCTCCTCACGGTAAGCACGGGGAGCTGGCTCAAGTCTCCTACTTGACCCAGCTACACTCCCCGTGTGCCACCCCCCCAAGAAATTTTTGGGGCTGTCTCTCGGGCTTCCTACCGCGTCGCCGTGCTGCCTCCATTCGCCGGTATCCCTCCTGACATTGCTCCATAGAATCCCAGGCGGGCTCCGGCACTCTCCCTGGGTCGACCGCCCACCTGTCTATCTCTTCCCAAGTATTAACACAGTCCAGATCACGCTTTCGTGCAGCCTCCTCATAACGCCGCCTCTCCGCTTTCGCTGCCTCCAGCTCAGCTTTGGGGCGGCGAATTCCCCTGGCTCTGCCCAGGGTCCTTTACCGTCCAACTCGTCCTCCCATGTCCATTCCTGACATCGCTGCTGCTGCTGCTGCTGCTGCCGCTGTCCGTTACCACGCTGCTTGGTCCGGTTTTGGTGGGTGATTCTGTAACGGCTGTCTTCGGGTGAAAGAGAGGAGGACCAAACTGCAGCATGATGATAATCCATATTTTAATAGGCTACTTAAACAACGAACAAAAACAACAAACTGACAGAAAGAACCGAAGACGCTACAGTCCCGAACTAGTGAACACAGACCAGATGAACACACGAACAGGAACAATCACCCACAAAACACACTACAAAAACAGGCTACCTAAATATGGTTCCCAATCAGAGACAATGACTAACACCTGCCTCTGATTGAGAACCATATCAGGCCAAACAAGAAACCCCACATAGAAACAGACAACATAGATAATACCCACCCAGCTCACGTCCTGACCAACTAAATAAAGACTAAACAAAGGAAATAAGGTCAGAAACGTGACAGTAAAGTCGTCTCAAATAAAACTGTGAAGGACCTCGGCGTTACTCTGGACCCTGATCTCTCTTTTGACGAACATATCAAGACTGTTTCAAGGACAGCTTTTTTCCATCTACGTAACATTGCAAAAATCAGAAATCTTCTGTCCAAAAATTATGCAGAAAAATTAATCCATGCTTTTGTTACTTCTAGGTTAGACTACTGCAATGCTCTACTTTCCGGCTACCTGGATAAAGCACTAAATAAACTTCAGTTAGTGCTAAATACGGCTGCTAGAATCCTGACTAGAACCCAAAAAATTGATCATATTACTCCCGTGCTAGCATCCCTACACTGGCTTCCTGTTAAGGCAAGGGCTGATTTCAAGGTTTTACTGTTAACCTACAAAGCGTTACATGGGCTTGCTCCTACCTATCTTTCCGAGTTGGTCCTGCCGTACATACCTACACGTACGCTACGGTCACAAGACGCAGGCCTCCTAATTGTCCCTAGAATTTCTAAGCAAACAGCTGGAGGCAGGGCTTTCTCCTATAGATCTCCATTTTTATGGAATGGTCTGCCTACCCATGTGAGAGACGCAGACTCGGTCTCAACCTTTAAGTCTTTACTGAAGACTTATCTCTTCAGTAGGTCATATGATTGAGTGTAGTCTGGCCCAGGAGTGTGAAGGTGAACGGAAAGGCTCTGGAGCGTGAAGGTGAACGGAAAGGCTCTGGAGCAACGAACCGCCCTTGCTGTCTCTGCCTGGCCGGTTCCCCTCTCTCCACTGGGATTCTCTGCCTCTAACCCTATTACAGGGGCTGAGTCACTGGCTTACTGGTGCTCTTTCATGCCGTCCCTAGGAGGGGTGCGTCACTTGAGTGGGTTGAGTCACTGACGTGATTTTCCTGTCTGGGTTGGTGCCCCCCCTTGGTTTGTGCCGTGGCGGAGATCTTTGTGGGCTATACTCGGCCTTGTCTCAGGATGGTAAGTTGGTGGTTGAAGATTTCCCTCTAGTGGTGTGGTGGCTGTGCTTTGGCAAAGGGTGGGGTTATATCCTTCCTGTTTGGCCCTGTCCGGGGGTATCGTCGGATGGGGCCACAGTGTCTCCTGACCCCTCCTGTCTCACCCTCCAGTATTTATGCTGCAGTAGTTAATGTGTCGGGGGGCTAGGGTCAGTTTGTTATATCTGGAGGACTTCTCCTGTCTTATCCGGTGTCCTGTGTGAATTTAAGTATGCTCTCTCTAATTTTCTCCTTCTCTCTTTCTTTCTCTCTCTCGGAGGACCTGGGCCCTAGGACCATGCGTCAGGACTACCTGGCATGATGACTCCTTGCTGTCCCCAGTCCACCTGGCCTTGCTGCTGCTCCAGTTTCAACTGTTCTGCCTGCGGCTATGGAACCCTGACCTGTTCACCGGACGCGCTAAAAAAGCCAACTGACATTTACTCCTGAGGTGCTGACTTGCTGCACCCTCGATAACTACTGTGATTATTATTATTTGACCATGCTGGTCATTTATGAACATTTGAACATCTTGGCCATGTTCTGTTATAATCTCCACCCGGCACAGCCAGAAGAGGACTGGCCACCCCTCATAGCCTGGTTCCTCTCTAGGTTTCTTCCTAGGTTTTGGCCTTTCTAGGGAGTTTTTCCTAGCCACCGTGCTTCTCCACCTGTATTGCTTGCTGTTTGGGGTTTTAGGCTGGGTTTCTGTACAGCACTTTGAGATATCAGCTGATGTACGAAAGGCTATATAAATACATTTGATTTGATGATGCTATCTAAGATTTGAAAGTATGATGTTGACATGATCAGTCCAATCAAAGCTGCTGTAGATCATTTTATTTGTGGCCATTGACCTTGAGCATTCTTGGATGGGCACTTCTAATGTAACTCTATGGCAGCATCCAAGGGGCTTGAATTTTCTAGCTCTACCCTTAGACTTGGAGGTGACTTAGTGTCCCCATGAGTGACAAAATACTGAGCCAAACACAGCGCAACGCTTCGTATTTTCTGTTGGCTTGCCCCACCACCACAGAAAGCACTGAGCTAGGCTGAAACACCCGCATTTGGGAGCTTCCTTACTCAAGAAAATATAAAAGAGACTATGTTTGTATGCGGCTTTATTAACTCAATGATATATTGTTTGCATTGTTTGCAAACTGATATGTGGCACGAATGAATACCAAAATAACATGCAAAACAGGAAAGCCCTCCTACCTAAGCCAAATATTTTGCTAAAAATGTGGGGCTCAAAATGGGTCGCCACTGGAGGTTGGGTTTATGAAGGTTACATTGACATCTGATTTGCCCAACAAAGGACACCATAATTTCAACTTTAGCTAGGTATACTATCATTCATCCATGGTTGATTAGATCTTTGGAAGTTTAGAAGTAGTTACCATTAGCCCTAGACCAAAGGTTGGCAGATGATGATATTGATCTGGTATTGATGGCAGCCGGCAATACACTCATATCCCCCGTTATCAAGTGTCAGTGTGCAGAGGTGAGGACGGAGTCAGGCGCAGGACACAGAACTGAGTAAAATAACATACTTTACTCAAAAAATAAACAACCATAAATTCCACGCAGGGAAAACACACCATAACACAGAAGACTAACACTAAACAAGAAACAATCACGCACAAAACATCATGGGAACCAGAGAGTTAAATAGGGAAAATAATATAACATAATGGGAACCAGGTGTGTACAATCAAGACAAAACAAATGGAAAAAGAAATGTAGATCGGTGGCAGCTAGAAAGCCGGTGACGACGACCGCCGAATGCCGCCCGAACAAGGAGAGGCACCAACTTCGGCGGAAGTCGTGACACCCGTGGACAGGTTCGTACCTAAAACATTCTCCATTCAGACTGCATTGGATTTCCTCCTTAACTAGATTTAATGGCGAGAAGGTGGAAAAAAACAGGCAAGATATGCATACTTCCTTTATGAAACACCATTTTCCACCAGCTTGCTAGTTGCTACTTCCTGATGTTGGGCCCTGCGTTCAGCCAGGGGTAAACAACAGACTGCTGCAACCTGATTGTCTGAACGCAATACGCAACATCCGAGACTAGCGTTTCTAGGCATTAGCCACTTTAGCATGGTGGTGGAAAAGTGTGTTTCAATAAGAAAGTACGCATATTGTCCCCTTTTTTTCTGCCTTCTCGCCATTAAATCTAGTGAGAATTAGGCAGGTCTGATACCGAAAAAGAAAGTAAAGTATTGCCTATTTCAGACATATTTTATTTTATTTTGGGGAAAAAAGTGTGAAGTAACATTTTTCAAAGTAAGCTCAGTTAAGTAAACTATATATATTTTCTAAGCTTTAGTTTAAGTTTATAACTTCTTCCAGTGTGAAGTAACTGGTAGCTTGGTGAACTCCGTATATTTTCAGAGTAGCTTCCCCAACAGTTTGATTCTTTGATTCAGTTTGACACACACACAGGAAGATGTTGAGCGTGAAACACCCAGCAGCATTGCAGTTCTTGACAGAAACCGGTGCGCCTGGCACCTACTACTATACCCTGTTCAAAGGCACTAAAATCTTTTGTCTTGCCCATTCACCCTCTGAATGGCACACATACACAATACATTTTCTTGAACTGCACTGTTGGTTAAGTCAAATCAAATCAAATGTTATTTGTCACATGTACCGAATACAACAGGTGTAGACCTTACAGTGAAATGCTTACTTACAAGCCATTAATCAACAATGCAGTTTTGAGAAAAATAAGTGTTAAGTAAAATAAACAAAAAACAAATCATTAAAGAGCAGCAGTAAAATAACAATAGTGAGGCTATATACAGGGGGTACTGGTACAGAGTCAATGTGCGGAGGCACCGGTTAGTCGGGCTAATTGAGGTAATATGTACATGTAGGTATAGTTAAAGTGACTATGCATAGATAATAAACAGAGAGTAGCAGCAGTGTAAAAGAGGGTGGGGGGGCAATGCAAATAGACTGGGTAGTCATTTGATTAGCTGGTCAGGAGTCTTATGGCTTGGGAGTAGAAGCTGTTAAGAAGTCTTTTGGACCTAGTCTTGGCGCTCCGTTACCGCTTGCCGTGCGGTAGCAGAGAGAACAGTCTATGACTAGGGTGGCTGAAGTCTTTGACAATTTTTAGGGCCTTCCTCTGACACCGCCTGGTATAGAGGTCCTGGATGGCAGGAAGTTTGGCCCCAGTGACCTCTGTAGTGCCTTGCAGTCGGAGGCCGAGCAATTGCCATACCAGGCAGTGATACAACCAGTCAGGATGCTCTCGATGATGCAGCTGTAGAACTTTTTGAGGATCTGATAACTGTGATAGAAAAATGACATATTTACCTGGTTTATTTGATATTAATGGTTAACAATTAATATTTAACTAATAGTGAGACATTTCTGTCCTGCATCATCATGTCCCTGCAGCTAATCTGGGCGTATGGTCCCTGGAGATGACTTGAGCTGACAAATGAGTTAAAGACTGTATTACATAGACAAGAATGTGTTTTACTAGAGATAGCTTAGGAGTAGAACAATCCCTCCTTGTCTCAAAATCATCCTTGCATCTGGGAAACTAAGTCAGGGTGGGGTTAAGACAACAACCCACGTGCAGATAACAACAGGATGAAGCCAGAGTGGCTTATGATGCTCCTTGGTCTGCATGAGGGGGGTTGAACCAACCATGACTGAGCATTGTTAGTGTCAGCTATGTATAGTACTCTGCATTTGTGTAAAGGTTAGGTTACTCGGTCCAACACTCAAGGGTGGGGGGTCGACCAGTCTCATTATTGCAATAATTAATCGATATTAAATAAAGATGATTGTTTGAAGAAATGACCAAATCTCTCTCAGTACTGAATTCCCACAACAGGACCCATGCCAAATCTTTTCAGTCTCATGAGGGGGAATAGGCTTTGTCGTGCCCTCTTCACAACTATCTTGGTGTGTTTGGACCATGATAGTTTGTTGTTGATGTGGACACCAAGGAAATTGAAGGTCTCAACCTGCTCCACTACAGCCCTTCCGATGAGAATGGGGGCATGCTCGGCCCTCCTTTTCCTGTAGTCCACAATCATCTCCTTTGTCTTGATCATGATGAGGGAGAGGTTGTTGTCCTGGGACCACACGGCCAGGTCTTTGACCTCCTCCCTATAGGCTGTCTCATTGTTGTCGGTGATCAAGCCTACCACTGTTGTGTCATTGGCAAACTTAATGATGGTGTTGGAGTCGTGGCTGGCCGTGCAGTCATGAGTGAACAGGGAGCACAGGAGGGGACTGAGCACGCACTCTTGAGGGGCTCCTGTGTTGAGGATCAGCGTGGCAGATGTGTTGTTACCTACCCTTACCACCTGGGGCAACCCGTCAGGAAGTCCAGGATCCAGTTGCAGGGGAGGATGTTTAGTCCCAGGGTCCTTAGCTTATTGATGAGCTTTGAGGGCACTATGGTGTTGAACGGTGAGCTGTAGTCAATGAATAGCATTCTCACATAGGTGTTACTTTTGTCCAGGTGGGAAAGGGCAGGGTGGAGTGCAATAGAGATTGCATCATCTGTGGATCTGTTGGGGCGGTATGGAAATTGGAGTGGGTCTAGGGTTTCTGAGATAATGGTGTTGATGTGAGCCATGACTAGCCTTTCAAAGCACTTAATGGCTACAGACGTGAGTACTACGGGTCTGTAGTCATTTAGGCAGGTTACCTTAGTGCAGTGCTTCTCAATTATTTTCTGTTACGCCCCCCCTAGGAAGAAGTAAACATTTCGCGTCCCCCAACTCTCCACCGCGACTGTAAATAGTATCATTTGTCTATAAAATTGTTATAAGTACACCTCTGCATAACATTGTATCCTTATTAACATTAAAGAAAACAACAACAATTTTTTTTTTTTTAAATATAGATCAACTTACAACAAAGAATAACTTTATTAACATTGTTTTTTAGTCTGTAACAGAAAAGACTTAAAGTGCATCAATTTGCCTGAAATTTAAAAAAAAATCAAGTCTTATTTAAACTGTAAATTTCTTTTGACCATTTGATAATGAAAAATAAAATTAAATATAATCAATAAATAATAATAAATTCCAATTGATCAGCAACATTAACTCAGGAGCACAATATATGAAACACTTTGACCTATAAAACAAAAATTAATAAAACAATTTGTCCTGATTTTTTTTTATCAAAATGAGGAAGTCAGGATTAATGGCTACAATGAGCACGTTTTGCAGAGCACAGCTTTTCGAAGCGGGGTTTGAAGCATGATACTGCAACTCTCAGCTCCTGCTCAATGTTTAGCTGGGACCTGTACTTGGTCTTCAGTGCAGCAACAGCAGAGAAGCCAGTCTCACAAAGATAAGATGTTGCAAAAGGAAGAATGCCCATGGCCCTCTGCCCTAAGAGTGGATACTGCCTCTCTACACTCAGCCAGAATTCACTCAGTGCCTGTGATGTGAACCTCAGTCTCAATGTGGAGTCAGACGTCATATCAATGAACTGGTCCTCCTCTGCAGAGCTGAAACCAGTTGGAGCTGGTGCATTGAAAGGATCTCTCACCCAGTCATATTGGGAACTGTTTTCAGGGAAGTACTTTTTAAAGAATCCCATCAATGATGAAATATGCTCCTTAATATATGGAATCACTGAGGTGGCATCATAGTCAGTAGTGTCAACAAATTCATGCAGGTTCTCGAATGAATCAGTATTTCCTTCATCAAGTCGCCTGCCCCACATTGCAAGCTTTCGAGTGAAAGAGCTGATCTTGCCTGTGACCTGAGGGAGGTGTTTATCTTTCCCTTGAAGCTGTAGATTTAGTTAATTTAGCTTTCCAAATATGATACTCAGGTAGGCCAGTTTTGCCAGGAAGTTCTCATCACTAAATTTTTCTGCGAGATCATACTTGTGCTCCTGCTCCGAAAACATTCTTATCTGCTCTCTGAGCTCAAAAACTCAGGACAAGACTTTTCCTCATGACAGCCACCTTGCTTCACTGTGAAACAGCACAGCTTGATGTTCAGCTCCCATCTCCTCACAGTTAGCAGAGAAGACTCTTGTTTTTAGTGGTCTGGTCTTTATAAAATTGACTACACCTACAATGTCAGTCATAACCTCACTTAATTCAGAGGAAAGGTGCCTTGATGCCAGTGCTTCTCTGTGTATAGCACAGTGTGTCCACTCAGCATTAGGTGAGGCCTTCTTGATGAGTGCCCGAAGTCCTTTTCTCATCCCTGCCATGGTCTGTGCACCATCACTGCAAACACCAATTCAGTTCTCCCACTTTAGCCCATTCTCAGTCAGGAAGCAGTCCAGCATTTTGAATAGCTCTTCAGCTGTGGCTCTGTCTCTGACATATTTACAAAAAAGTAGATCCTCACACAGGGAGTTTGTCATGTCAAAACGTACATAAGCGATAAACAAACAGTCTTTGTTGCTGTCAGTTGCTTCATCGAACTGTAAGGCAAAACGTTTGTCTTTGAGTTTATCTACCAGCTGTTCTTTATTAAGATCGTTAGCAATGTCATTTATACGTCTGGCGACAGTGTCATTGGACAGAGAGATAGTTTTTATTTTTGCAGTACTTGCGTCATCCAGCATGACAGAGACCATGTCTACTGCTGCAGGCAGTATCAGCTCCTCTGCTATGGAGTGTTTTTTTTTGCACTGAGCAATTTGGTACGCCACCTTATATGATGCTAACAGTGCTCGCTGGTTTACTGAAGTAGCATTCACAAAGCGGGTTGATTGTTGGCAATATTCGGCACGTTTTCGCTGAAAAAACTCAAGCGGCTTATCAGCGTGATTGGGGTGTAATGTCTTTAAGTGACGCCTTAATTTATTTGGCTTAATGCTGTCCGCTGCCAACATGTTTAGACACAGTAAACATACCGGTCTTTCCTCGTCTCCCACCGTAGTCACATGGAAGCCAAGCGCTACATACGCGTCGTCATATTTCCTCGTCTTAGCTTTCGGGAGACTTACGTTTGTCTCATTATCCCCGTCTCTCTCCGCCTTTCTTTTCATCCCTGTTAAATATTTTTCCATGGTGTCTCTTAAGGGTTTGTTATCTGCACTTCATATCTCCTGCTCTGTGCTGTGTGCTCTTGTTCGGTGCAAAAAAAACCTACTCCCTGCGGCAAAAAAAAGCATGTTCCCCGGGGTCACGCGCGCCCCTCACTATTTGAGAGGGACTGCCTTAGTGTTCTTGGGCCCAGGCACCACACCCTAATAGGGTATTTTTCCCCCATTAATCATATCACAAACTTTTTTTACCAGTTGAAAATACACACCAATATAATACTTTTTTGTGTTGCAACTTTTCTGAATTAATGTATAAAAATATGCAAATTAGGCGGTGTGTCATTAAATATGCACATATTTGCATGTACAGCTGTAACGGCGTTCCTCCTCCTCTTCATCCGAAGAGGAGCAGGGATTGAACCAAACTGCAGCGTTGTATTTAGACATAATGAATTTATTTAAGTGTAGACGAAAAACACTAACTTCACTTGAATACTTACAAAACAACAAAACGAATGTAGACAAACCTGAACATACGAACTTACATATAACACGAAGAACGCACGAACAGGAAAAATGACTACATAAAACGATGAACGAACGAAACAGTCCCGTATGGTGCAAACAAACACAGACATGGAAGACAACCACCCACAAACAAACACTGTGAAACTACCTACCTTAATATTGTAGCGACCCGCACAGACAGCTGTGTGTTATGTGTTAGGCTAGGAGGTGGTTGTGTTGTACTGACCAGTACCCGGTGTTCGCGGGGTCCGACATGTCAATCAACCTGCTATCTGCCAATCACGGGAATGCCTGGAATGTTCTGATGCCGGGCATCCTGGTGGTTGGCGGAGTGGCGTGGAGGGGGGTTGGGCAGGGGGGTGGAGCATTGGAAGTTAAGACCAGGTTCAGCCTTTGTTCTCTCTCTCTTACGTCTGGGCTTCACAAGAGAAGGTCACGATTGGCTTGTGGGTTATCTGTCATCTCTTTGGCGTGTGCTACGGCCCAAACAGTAGCCTGTGTAAAGTTGGTTTAATAAACCGTCAATTCGCAAACTCAAGCCTCTGTCTGGACAATTGTTCATTTATGATCTAGTCAGGTCATTACATTGGTGTCAGAAGTAAAAACGTTGATACAAGTTAGCCAGCTAGCTAGCTGACTTATGTGGCTAGCTACCGTAGGTGAGAACGGGGATTGAAAATGCTTCGAGGGAATCCGAAAGTGAAGGTGGAGGTAGGGGACGATTATGGCCAAGGAGGTGCGTGTGAATGGACGTCGGGGGTTCTGTCTGAGGAGATCGCCAGGGCGTCGGAGCGCAGAGGCCGCTTGAGGGAGGACGTTAGAGCGATGGCGGCTGAAGCGGGCATGAGTGCTTCGTCGACTGTATTTCGCGCGGATTCTGGTGGGCGGACCGAAGTGGTGACGTCGATGCGGCGTGACAAGGAATCTGGGGCTCAGGATGTAAACAAACATGGCGGCGCCCAGTTCCCGGCTGCGTCCGTATCTGTTAAGACCCCGAAGTATTCCGGTAAGGCGGATTGGGAAGCTTTTCATGCTCAGTTTGAACTGTTAGCTCATTTTAGGGGGTGGTCGGATGAAGAAAGGGCACTGCAGTTGGCTTTATGCCTCACGGATGAAGCTCTGGCCTGTTTGATATTGATTAGCCCCGAGGACAGGCATGATTATGGTGCTTTAGTGGGAGCACTGAGGAGGCGCTACTGCGCTCCGAACTGAGTAATAGACGCAGGCAGCCTGGAGAGCCTCTACGGGTGCTAGCTAATGACATTGAGAGCCTCTCTCGGCGGGCATATGCTCACATGCCCCCTTCCGTGCAGAGCGAGCTAGCACGGGACCAGTTCATACAGGCGCTCTCTCCTACGGAGCTGCGCATACAGACCCAGCTGGCTCATCCTGAGTCATTGCAGACAGCCTTGGAGATGGCTTTGGAGAGGGAGCTGGTGTGGGCTGGGGCTTCAGCTGGGGCTTTGGTGGGGGTGCAGGGAGACACACCCTCTGTGCGAGCTGGGGGGCAGAGCAGCCCGGAGCCGGAAAAGCCTGCTTGGGTGGCCGAAATGACAAAACTCATTCGTGCTGTGTCGCTACAGGCGGCACGAAACACACGCCCTGGTCCCAGGGTCTGCTGGGGTTGTGGCCAGCCAGGCCATCTGCGCCGAGATTGCCCCATGTCCCCCAGAGCTCAGGGAAACGGCTCGGGGTCCGCATAGACCGGGTAGTGCGGACCCCTGGCTTTCTATCCCAACCACCATCATCTTCAGGAGGAGCCCACCGGCACAGACGGGGAAGCAAGGCTCCACTTCCCCCAGAAGCAGACGAGGGCAAGCGGATGGAGCCTGTTGTTGTGGTGGGCCGGACCTGTGTTGGGGACTTTTGTCATGTCCCTGTCACTGTGGAGGGGGTGCCCTGCTCCGCCCTGGTGGACACTGGGTCCACAGTAACCCTGGTGAGGCCAGATATTGTGCCAGGTTGGACTCAGTGTGAGCCTACAACTGTGCAGCTCCGCACAGTCACAGGTGAGCTGGCACCCATGAAAGGGAAGGGAATAATGACTCTGACAGTAGGGGGCAGGACTGTGCGTCATCCTGTGTGGGTGGCGGCTGTGCAGGACCCTTGTATCCTGGGGTTGGACTTTCTTAGGAGCACAGGCTGCCAGTTAGACCTAAATAGGGGCACACTGAGCTTCCAGGGAGGGACGGAAGTCACCATGGCCCCCCCTAATGTCACATTCACTCAACCCAACAAACCCTTTACTCCAACAGTTAAAGCAGCAGAGACTCATGGCTGCGCCCCCTCCCCCACAGCTGTGTGTGACTTTTCCCCAGTCCCCCTGTCACCTACGGCGGTGTGTTACATTCCCCCAGCTACCTCCATGACACAGCCCTCTGTGAGCCCGGGCCGCACCCCCCCAGCCCAGCTACCCCAGATGGGAGAGGAGAGGACACTGTCTGCAGTGAGGGAGATATGGGGGAGGAACTGTGTTGGTCTTGACCCCGAGCAGCAGGAACGGTTGTGGCAGTTGCTGTTTGAATTCAGAGACAGCTTTGCGTTGAGTGAGGAAGAGGTGGGTCAGACTCATCTGGTGCAGCATGAGATCGACACAGGTGATGCTCGACCCATCAAGATGCGTCCCCGCCGTATCCCGCTGGCACGCCAGGAGGCGGCAGACAAGGCTGTGTTGGAGATGCAGCGGGCAGACTTCATTGAGCCCTCAGACAGCCCCTGGGCGGCGCCAGTCGTCATGGTTCCAAAGAAGGGGGGCAAGCTGAGGTTCTGTGCGGACTACAGGCGGCTGAATGAGGTAACCAGGAAGGACTCATACCCCATACCACGTATCGATGAGTCGCTGGACCTGATTAGGGGGTCCTCCTGGTTCTCCTCACTAGACCTCCGCAGTGGCTACTGGCAGGTGCCCCTCTCCCCAGAGGCCAGAGCCAAAACTGCGTTCTCCACTAACAGAGGACACTGGCAGTTCAAGGTCCTGTGCTTTGGCCTGTGCAACGCTCCAGCTACTTTTGAGCGTTTGATGGACAGGGTGCTGGATGGCATCCCCCGACAGCAGTGTCTGGTATACCTCGATGACATCCTGGCCCATGGCAGCTCCTTCCAGTCAGCCCTGGGGGCGCTACGGCGTGTGCTGGAGAGGGTGGCTGCCGCAGGTCTGAAGCTCCACCCCGAGAAGTGCCACTTCATGAGGAGAGAGGTGTCCTTCTTGGGCCACCGAGTGGGGAAGGAGGGGATCAGCACCATGGAGGACAAGGTAGGGGCTGTCAGAGACTGGCCCACCCCCACCGACCAGCGTCAGCTGAAGAGCTTCCTGGGCCTGGCCTCGTACTACAGGAGGTTTGTACGGGGCTTCTCAAGCGTTGCTGCTCCACTGAACCGCCTGCTGCCGAAGGACAAGGCTTTCACTTGGACAGTGGAGTGTGAGGAGGCGTTCAACACCCTCAAACGTGCACTGATCGAGGCCCCCGTGCTCGCCCCCCCTGACCTCACCTTGCCCTTTATCCTGGACACAGACGCGAGCAATGTGGGCATGGGTGGGGTGCTGGCCCAGGTGGGGCCAGAGGGGGAGAGAGTGGTGGCGTACTTCAGCAAAACATTTGACAAACATGAGCGCCGCTACTGTGTCACCCGGCGGGAGCTCTTGGCTGTTGTGGCTTCCGTCAAACACTTCAAGTACTACCTGGGTGGTCTGCCCTTTACTGTAAGGACTGACCACTCTGCTCTCCAGTGGCTCATGTCTTTCAGAGAGCCAGAGGGGCAGGTGGCACGCTGGTTGGAGGAGCTTCAGCCGTATGACTTCACGGTGGTGCACAGGGCAGGGGCACGCCACTCCAACGCCGACGCCATGTCCCGTCGGCCCTGTACTGCAGACGGCTGCCGCCACTGTGAACGGAGAGAGGGACGGGAGAGAGAGCTGCGGGCAGAGGAGGGTGTCTGTGCCACAGTGTGTCGGGCGAGCGGGCCTGTCTGCTGTGAGCTGCAGACTGTCGACGTGGCTGAATGGCGGCAGCAGCAGGGACGGGACACAGACCTACAGCCAGTGCTACAGTGGGTAGAGGCGCAGGTGAGGCCACCATGGGAAGAGGTGACAGCGCTCTCACTCGCGACCAAAGGGTTGTGGTCGAAGTTTGAGAGACTGCGGCTGGCTGATGGCGTGCTACAGCGGGCATGGAAGGAGTCAGCTACGGGAGAGGAGAGGTGGCAGGTGGTGGTCCCAAAAGCATTGCGGGAGGCTGTGCTCCAGAGTACTCATGGGGGGGTGGGGACTGGACACTTTGGGGTCACAAAAACACTGCGCCGTCTCCGTCAGGGCTTCTACTGGGGGCAGCACAAGAGGGATGTGGAGGACTTTTGTCGCCGCTGTGACAACTGCACAGCGAGAAAGGGCCCCCCAGGCCGCTCTCATGCTCAGCTCCAACAGTTCCCAGTGGGGGCTCCCATGGAGAGGGTGGGAGTGGATGTAGTTGGGCCGTTCCCCACCACAGACAGTGGAAACCGCTGGGTGCTCACGGCCATGGACTATTTCACAAAATGGCCCGAGGCCTATGCTCTGCCTGACCAGGAGGCAGAGACCATCGTCGACGCCCTGACAGCGGGGATGTTCAGCAGGTTTGGAGCTGCAGAGTCCATCCACAGCGACCAAGGCAGAAACTTTGAGTCCCGTGTGTTCGCCACCATGTGTGAGAGGCTGGGTATGCACAAGACCCGCACTACTCCTCTCCATCCTCAAAGTGATGGCCTTGTGGAGCGCTTCAACAAAACGCTTGGACAGCAGCTGGCCATCGTCTCTTCCAAACACCAGCGTGACTGGGACAAGCACCTGCCTATGGTCCTCATGGCATGCCGCTCCGCTGTCCAAGACTCCACCTCCTGCACGCCTGCCCTCCTCATGCTGGGGAGAGAGATCCGCACCCCTGCGGAGATGGCGTTTGGTCGGCCCCTGGATAGCCCTCATGTTCCTCCGGGGCCGGAGTATGCCCGGAGACTCCAGGACCGCCTGGAGACAGCCCACACCTTCGCCAGAGAGCAGCTGGTGAATGCAGGTGTGAGGCAGAAAAGGAACTATGACGTGCACACCCGGGGAAGGCACTTTGTGGCTGGGGAGCTGGTCTGGGTCTACAGCCCCCTAAGGAAAAAAGGCAGATGCCCCAAGTTGGACAGTCACTGGGTGGGACCCTGCAGTGTCCTGGAGAGGGTAGGGGAGGTTGTGTACCGGGTGCAGCTTCCTCCCAGGGGGAGAAAGGTGGCACTGCACCGGGACAGGTTAGCCCCATACAGAGGGGCCTCTTCTCCCCAAACCCCAGGAACCCCCACAATTCCCCTCTCTGGCAATGACATTCTCCAGGCACCCACCCTCAGGTGCCGCAGACAAGGCTCCAGACAGCCCACTCCCCCTGTCTCCCCCCCTGTGTCACCGCGTGGTTCCCCAGAGCCACGGACTGTATTACCCGTTCCCGCTTCCTTGTCCCCCATATCCCTGCCTTCATCCCCTGGTTCCCAGAGGGGCACTCTGCGACCATCACGGCCACGCAGGCAAAGGAGACCTCCGGGTCGCTTCAGAGACTTTGTTTGTTCCCTCGGGGACGAGGGACTTTGTGGTGGGGGGGCTGTGTAGCGACCCGCACAGACAGCTGTGTGTTATGTGTTAGGCTAGGAGGTGGTTGTGTTGTACTGACCAGTACCCGGTGTTCGCGGGGTCCGACATGTCAATCAACCTGCTATCTGCCAATCACGGGAATGCCTGGAATGTTCTGATGCCGGGCATCCTGGTGGTTGGCGGAGTGGCGTGGAGGGGGGTTGGGCAGGGGGGTGGAGCATTGGAAGTTAAGACCAGGTTCAGCCTTTGTTCTCTCTCTCTTACGTCTGGGCTTCACAAGAGAAGGTCACGATTGGCTTGTGGGTTATCTGTCATCTCTTTGGCGTGTGCTACGGCCCAAACAGTAGCCTGTGTAAAGTTGGTTTAATAAACCGTCAATTCGCAAACTCAAGCCTCTGTCTGGACAATTGTTCATTTATGATCTAGTCAGGTCATTACAATATGATTCTCAATCAGAGGAGATGAAAACCACCTGCCTCTAATTGAGAACCATATTAGGTACCCATAAACCAACATAGAAACAGAAAACATAGACTGCCCACCCAAACTCACGTCCTGAACCAACTAACACATACAAAAACTAACAGAAAACAGGTCAGGAACGTGACAACAGCAAATCAATTTTTCTGGACAATGGAAAAGGTCAGCTAAATATTTTGGTTTAGTTTTATTAAAACACTTCAGGACCGGACTTGTATAGAGGAGATTTTCATCTTTCTATCTCTAAATACTAAAGACATGTATGTAAACAGCATTTTGGGCATATATTTCCAAACAAAATGTTATCCAGAATCAACATTTGACAACATATCAACAATTCCCTCCATACAAGTCTGGACAATATAAACTCAGCAAAAAAGGAAACGTCCTCTCACTGTCAACTGCGTTTATTTTCAGCAAACTTAACATGTGTAAATATTTGTATGAACATAAGATTCAACAACTGAGACATAAACTGAACAAGTTCCACAGACATGTGACTAAACAGAAATGGAATAATGTGTCCCTGAACAAAAGGGAGGTCAAAATCAAAAGTAACAGTCAGTATCTGGTGTGGCCACCAGCTGCATTAAGTACTGCTGTGCATATCCTCCTCATGGACTGCACCAGATTTGCCAGTTCTTGCTGTGAGATGTTACCCCACTCTTCCACCAAGGCACCTGCAAGTTCCCGGACATTTCTGGGGGGGATGGCCCTAGCCCTCACCCTCCGATCCAACAGGTCCCAGGCGTGCTCAATGATATTGAGATCCAAGCTCAGTCCGATGATGCTGTGGTGTACACATCATGGACAAACTGAAATGGTCCACCCACACAGACAGCGTGGTGAAGAAGGTGCAACAGCGCCTCTTCAACCTCAGGAGGCTGAAGAAATTTGGCTTGTCACCAAAAACATTCACAAACTTTTACAGATGCACAATCGAGAGCATCCTGTAGGGCTGTACCCCCGCCTGGTACAGCAACTGCTCCGCTCACAACTGTAAGGCTCTCCAGAGGGTAGTGAAGTCTGCACAACACATCACCGGGGGCAAACTACCTGCCCTCCAGGACACCTACACCACCCGATGTCACAGGAAAGCCAAAAAGATCAAGGACAACAACCACCCGAGCCACTGCCTGTTCACTCCGCTATCATCCAGAAGGCGAGGTCAGTACAGGTGCATCAAAGCTGGGACCGAGAAACTGAAAAACAGCTTCTATCTCAATGCCATCAGACTGTTAAACAGACATCACTAACATTGAGTGGCTGCTGCCAACATACTGACTCAATCTCTAGCCCCTTTAATAATTACAAATTGGATGTAATAAATGTATCACTCGTCACTTTAAACAATGTCACTTTATATAATGTTTACATACCCTACATTACTCATCTCATATGTATATACTGTACTGTATACCATCTACTGCATCTTGCCTATGCCGTTCGGCCATCGCTCATCCATATATTTATATGTACATATTCTTATTCATACCTTTACACTTGCATAAGGTAGTTGTTGTGAAATTGTTAGATTACTTGTTAGATATTACTGCACAGTCGGAACTAGAAGCACAAGCATTTCGCTACACTCGCATTAACATCTGCTAACCATGTGTATGTGACCAATAAAATTTGATTTGACACACCGTTCCAGACCATGACGAACCCTCCACCTCCAAATCGATCCCGCTCCATTGTACAGGCCTCGGTGTAATGCTCATTCCTTCGATGATAAACGCGAATCCGACCATCACCCCTGGTGAGACAAAACCGCGACTCGTCAGTGAAGAGCACCTTTTGCCAGTCCTGTCTGGTCCAGCGACAGTGGGTTTGTGCCCATAGGCGATGTTGTTGCCGGTGATGTCTGGTGAGGACCTGCCTTACAACAGGCCTACAAGCCCTCAGTCCAGCCTCTCTCAGCCTATTGCGGACAGTCTGAGCACTGATGGAGGGATTGTGCGTTCCTGGTGTAACTCGGGCAGTTGTTGTTGCCATCCTGTGCCTGTCCCTCAGGTGGATGTTCGGATGTACCGATCCTGTGCAGGTGTTGTTACACGTGGTCTGCCACTGCGAGGACGATCAGATGTCCGTCCTGTCTCCCTGTAGCGCTGTCTTAGGCGTCTCAGTACGGACATTGCAATTTATTGCCCTGGCCACATCTGCAGTCCTCCTGCCTCCTTGCAGCATGCCTAAGCACGTTCACACAGATGAGCAGGGACCCTCGGCATCTTTCTTTTGGTGTTTTTTCAGAGTCAGTAGAAAGGCCTCTTTAGTGTCCTAAGTTTTCATAACTGTGACCTTAATTACCTACCGTCTGTAAGCTGTTAGTGTCTTAACGACTGTTCCACAGGTTCATGTTCATTAATTGCTTATGGTTCATTGAACAAGCATGGGAAACAGTGTTTTAAACCTTTACAATGAAGATCTGTGAAGTTATTTGGATTTTTACAAATTATCTATGAAAGACATGGTTATTCATCTAAGGATAACCACATAAAATTTGGTGAATGCAGGTCCTTGTTGGCATGTGGGAAGAGTTTGACTTTTGGGAAATGGCAGTTAAAGAGAAGTACAATGAATGAGCAGACACACACACACACACACACACACACACACACACACACACACACACACAGACACACCATATAACGACTCTCTCACTCACAATATAGTTAATTAAAGAGCAGTGTTGTTGAGGCTGCTGTAAATGTGTGTCAAGGCTTGGCTTGCTGATTAGCACTGAGTGCTGTTGCGTTGTAATCTAATGAGGGTTAGAGTAATTGAAAAGCAATCCCCTCTGATTCATCAGGGATCATGAGATGTGGTGCACCTTTCCTCCGTCTCAACATAGGACGCAGGAAAGAACATTCAGAGGCCACAGAGTTTGAGTGGGGAAAACCTATCTTGAGAAACACTTCATCCTTTTTTTCTCAGAACTCAACGTCCTGTTGATCTGGTGTCTGCTGTTGTAAAGCATCTTTTCGTTGAGAAATAAAAGTGATTGTTTTTCTTATGTCCTGTCTGACATTTAGACATAAAATAGAACAGGAAACTGGGTTTCTGCCTCTAGGTTTTCTTGTTGACATTTACCGTGATGAGGTGACACAAGAAACCCCAACGAGAAAAGGGAATGAATCCCCCTGCCAGTGCTCCACTTGGATAGATAATACCACAACAACACACAACCACAGCCCTACCCTGTCTCACTGACAAGCACTTAGCATGATCAATGTTCATGTACTGTTGAGCCGATGAGCCACTCTCTTAGACAACTGCTAGAAGTTGAACCAAAAATCATGCAGTTTAGTAAGTATGAGTTAAATATGAATAAAATGTTTTTCAATGTACTTCAAGCAATTCTTTATAATGGTTCAAAAACACAGTGTACTCTAAATACCAGAGGGGGGACCAAGTCATTGTTTTACAAGTCACAAGTAAGTCTCAAGTCTTAGCACTCAAGTCCCAAGTCAAGACAGGCAAGTCCGAGTCAAGTCTCAAGTCAACTTTGAGTTTCAAGTCCGAAACAAGTCATAATGTGCTCTTCACCAAATGTAATACCATTTCATATTTTTAACAAGAGTAATAGTTAGTAAATTACATTTACACAAATTATGAATGCTTTTAAAAATATCTATATATTTATTACTTAACAAATAAACTTTATATTTCCATGGAAATACATGGGTAGCCATGAGAAAGACCCCCCCAATAGTGATCGACTATCGAGGATCTCTATGGGGCGCAATGTAGGCTTGTACACAATCGCCCAACCTTAACACACACACACACACACACACACACACACACACACACACACACACACACACACACACACACACACACACACACACACACACACACACACACACACACACACACACACATACACTCTCTCTCTCTCTCTCTCTCTCTCTCCCTGTGGTTACAGTAGGCTAAAGTATGTCAATGGGTTTTGGAACAACAGTAACATCCGCCAGGATTTAGGCTACCAACTGGTGTAAGGATCACGTTCCCGCACTGACTGACTGTGTGGAGGCTCATTGATTTAACGTTACGTTAGCCTACATGATACACTAGTAAAGTAATAAAAATTTTAAAGTAAAGTAAAGTAATAAAAAAAAATGTGTTGATACAGCATCATCTTTATATCCGAAAATAATAATTTTGGGTATCATCTTTCCAAGGGCTCCATCTGAATTCACCCGCCAACGTTCTTCTGCACTGCCACGCACAACTTTTTCTCAGCTGGCACAATTTGATTGGCTGCTGTCCGATTCAAATTGTAATCCGTTAAATGAAGAGTTGATGCGCTGCACACATTTTTTTATTGCATCATTTTTAACATTTGGGCTCGGGGAGGGTATCAAGTCAGGTCGAGTCAAAAGGCTCAAGTCCAGGTCAAGTCACGAGTCATTGGTGTCAAAGTCGTGTTGCAAGTAGAAATACCTCACATGTGACTTGTATTAAGACGAAACAATTAGCTGATTCAATGAATTAATTTTATCCACAGGATTTATAGGAATATGCAAGGAGACTATGGTTGAGTTAGAGTAATAGGCAATGGAGAAATGTCTGAGCGTGTCTGTATATAGTTACTTCGTAAAATTAATGGATTCACATACAAGGCACAAATTAAGGTACAAAGCATTAACAAGTATTACAAGGCATTATTCTAAGCATGGTCAGAGAGAGAGAGAGAAACCATAGCCTGAAAGGCCATGCCCCAAAAGTTGGGGTGGAGAGAGAAAGAAAGAGTATCTCAGCACAGCAGGTCAGGAACAAATAAGAGAAAGAACAATGCATCTTAGACCCTTTTATAAGCACCTGAGTTGTTTGGATTCAAAACCTGAGTTGTTGACCAATAGTATCACTGTAAAGTTAACCTCCAATCAGTTATCAGACCTCCATGATGTAACCTCTGCTTCTCAGAGGTGTGACAATGGGGGTTGACAAGACCAACACGGAGAATGTTGAATTCCTAAGACAACACAAAGCAAATTCTTGCATACAGTTGATAAGAAGAGTCACTTCTGGGGCTGGGCTCCCCTACACCATACGTTCAGTCTGGCCTGTGGAGAGAAACATCATGAATGATTGAAGACCACCGGTGGAGAGTCAGCAGAATGGGATGGCAGCCAGCCAGCAGGTTAACGCTCCCATCTTGTTGAGGTGTGAATCAGGGTCATTCTACCCACATGCTGCTGAAGACGGGGCGACTAGCCTTGGCTCTCCTCCAAGGTAGTGTTATGAGCTGGCCTACTGTAGCACTGTAGCTGTCATTTCATTAAAAGCTACTCTCAAGGTCAGAGGGGTGGGAATGCCTGCTCATGATCCACTGTGTTCGTTTAAGGTGATCACTAGAAGTCAGAATGATGCTAGCCTGGCCCCTTTTCTGGGACTTGTACAAATGAACATGACTCAAGTTGTAAAGGTGTTGAATTAGAAGCAATCATCCCCTTCTCACCATAACATATGTGAGCTGAATGACCCTGGTGTCATACAATAGAGTGTGTTCCAGGGTGGCGTTACAAAGAGTGCATGTATTCCTTGTACAGATGTACGATCTTAATTTGAGCCAGTTTAAGAAAAGAATTCTCCAGGAACAGGAAATGTGAATTATTATGTGGATTATAATTAATGAACATTTTTGTAGGGGTTGATACATTTTTCGTTAGGGCAAATCAAGTCTGACATTTCAAAGTGGAAATTACAAACTTCAGAGGCCTTTTTAAAACTCAAATACACTACATGTTCTGATATTATTGACCATAACCTGTTGTTGAAAAAAACATATGTGTTATGGCTTTTCAACCTCTGCCATATCGTGGATTCAGAGCTATCTATCTAATAGAACTCAAAGGGTTTTCTTTAATGTAATCTTCTCTAATTTCAAACATGTAAAGTGTGGTGTACCGCAGGGCAGCTCTCTAGGCTCTCTACTCTTTTCTTTTTTTACCAATGACCAGCCACTGGCATTAAACAAAGCATGTGTGTTCATGTATGCTGATGATTCAACCATAAACGTATCAGCAACCACAGCTAATGAAGTCACGGAAACCCTTAACAAAGAGTTGCAGTCTGTTTTGGAATAGGTGGAATAGAATTACCTTAGATTATATACTGTCATTGTCAAAACATATAGATTCAATGGTTGTAAAGATTGGGAGAGGTCTTGCCATAATAAAGAGATGCTCTGCTTTTTTGACATCACATTCCCAAAAGCAAGTTATGCCGGCTCTAGTTTTGTCTAATCTTGATTATTGTCCAGACGTGTGGTCCAGTGCTGCAAGGAAAGACCTAGTTAAGCTGCAGCTGGCACAGAACACAGCAGCACGTTCTGTTCTTCGTTGTAATCAGAGGGCTGATAGAAATACTATGCATGCCAGTCTCACTTGGCTGAGAGTTGAGGAGAGACTGACTGCATCACTTCTTCTTTTAATAAGAAACATTCATGTGTTGAAAATCCCAAATTGTTTGCATAGTCAACTTACACACAGCTCTGACACACTTATCCCACGAGACATGCCACCAGGGGTCTTTTCACAGTCCCCAAATCCAGAACAAATTCAAGAAAGCGTACAGTATTATATAGAGCCCTTTTTGCATGGAACTTCCTTCCATCTCATATTGCTCAAATAAACAGCAAACCTGGTTTCAAAAAACAGATAAAGCAACACCTCACGGCACAACCCCTCTCCCCTATTTGACCTAGATAGATTGTGTGTATGCATTGATATGTAGGCTACGTGTGCCGTTTTTTAATGTATGTAGTTCTGTCCTTGAGCTGTTCTTGTCTATTGATGTTCTGTATTATGTTATTCTGTATTATGTTTCGTGTGGACCACAGGAAGAGAAGATACCAAAAGTTTGCATTACCTGCTGTACAGGAACATTCTCAGCAACAAAATAGTGATCAAATTAAGATCCTACGTCTCTACAGCTCAGTATTCAACATCATACTCTGGAACTGAACACCTCCCTCTGCAACTGGATCCTGGTCTTCCTGATGGGCCGCTCCCAGGCGGTGAGGGTATGCAACAACACATCAGCCACGCTGACTATCAGCCACGCTGACTAAAAAAATATAAAATGTATATTTTCTGTCACTGGTCCGCACACAATACCCCATAATGTCAAACTGGAATTATGTTTTTAGAAATGCATACTAATCACTTTAAAATGAAAAGCTGAAATGTCTTGAGTCAATAAGTATTCAACCCCTTTTTTTATTGCCAGCCTAAATATGTTCAGGAATAAAAATGTGCTTAACAATTCACATAATAAGTTGCATCACTCTGTGCGCACTAATAGTGTTTAACATGATTTTTGAATGACTAACTCATCTCTGTACCCCACACATATAATTATCTGTAAGGTCAACACATCCGTCACGCTGATCATCAACAAAGGGGCCACTCAGGGATGTGTGCTTAGTTCCTCCTGTATTCCCTGTTCATCCACAACCTCGTGGCCGCACTCGACCCCAACACCATCATAAAGTTTGTTGACGATGACGAGGCAGCCTATACGGAGGAGGTCAGACAATTTCAAACACAGATTCAACCACAAAGACCAGGAAGGTTTTCCAATGTCTCCCAAAGAAGGGACCTATTGGTAGATGGGTATAAAAAAAGCAGACATTGAATATCCCTTTGAGCATGCCTAAGTAATCTTTAAACTTTGGATTCTGTACCCAATCACTACAAAGATGCAGGCATCCTTCCTAACTCAGGTGCCGGAGAGGAAGGAAACCACTTAGGGATTTCTTTAAAAGCTAACTTTAAAACAGTTACAGAGTTAATGACTGTGATAGGAAAAATCTGAGGATGGATGAACAACATTGTAGTTACTGCACAAACAGCTCCAGGCATTCCATGCTTTTCTTAACTCTTGTTCTGAGCACCTGAGATTCACTATGCAATCGGAGATACTTCAAATCAGTTTCCTTGATCTTTAGATTTTGTGAGAGGATAATGTTCTATACACTGATCTTTACAGGAAACCTACTGATCGTAACAGTTTGTTGAGGACTGATAGCTGTCAACCGCTTCCCTTGAAAAACAGTTTGCCCTACAGCCAATTCTGTAGAAACAAAATTATTTGCAAAAAACTATCAGATTTCAACAGAAACATGGCTGAGGTTGAAAGGGGGTACAACAATGGTCAGATCAATACTGCCATTGAGAAAATCCTAAATCAATCAAGACATGATCTCTTTCAAGGCCAGTCTGCGCTATTCAAATTAAGGGAATCGTTCACAAACATTGGCACATTCTAAGATCTGATGACAGTGTCCCTAATGTGTTTTCGGACCCTCCCTTGCACGTATACTCGCATGGCAGAAATCTCAGAGATCAAATCAAATCAAGTTTATTTTATATAGCCCTTCGTACATCAGCTAATATCTCGAAGTGCTGTACAGAAACCCAGCCTAAAACCCCAAACAGCAAGCAATGCAGGTGTAGAAGCACGGTGGCTGGGAAAAACTCCCTAGAAAGGCCAAAACCTAGGAAGAAACCTAGAGAGGAACCAGGCTATGAGGGGTGGCCAGTCCTCTTCTGGCTGTGCCGGGTGGAGATTATAACAGAACATGGCCAATATGTTCAAAATGTTCATAAATGACCAGCATGGTCAAATAATAATCAGGAATAAATGTCAGTTGGCTTTTCATAGCCGATCATTAAGAGTTGAAAACAGCAGGTCTGGGACAGGTAGCACGTCCGGTGGACAGGTCAGGGTTCCATAACCGCAGGCAGAACAGTTGAAACTGGAAAAGCAGCAAGGCCAGGTGGACTGGGGACAACAAGGAGTCATCATGCCCGGTCGTCCTGACACATGGTCCTAGAGAGAAAGAAAGAGAGAAGGAGAGAATTAGAGAGAGCATACTTCAATTCACACAGGACACTGGATAAGACAGGAGAAGTACTCCAGATATAACAAACTGACCCTAGCCCCCCGACACATAAACTACTGCAGCATAAATACTGGAGGCTGAGACAGGAGGGGTCAGGAGACACTGTGGCCCCATCCGATGATACCCCCGGACAGGGCCAAACAGGAAGGATATAACCCCACCCACTTTGCCAAAGCACAGCCCCCACACCACTAGAGGGATATCTTCAACCACCAACTTACAATCCTGAGACAAGGCCGAGTATAGCCCACAAAGATCTCCACCACAGCACAAACCAAGGGGGGGCGCCAACCCAGACAGGAAGATCACGTCAGTAACTCAACCCACTCAAGTGACGCACCCCTCCTAGGGACGGCATGAAAGAGCACCAGTAAGCCAGTGACTCAGCCCCTGTAATAGGGTTAGAGGCAGAGAATCCCAGTGGAGAGAGGGGAACCGGCCAGGCAGAGACAGCAAGGGGGGTTCGTTGCTCCAGAGCCTTTCCGTTCACCTTCACACTCCTGGGCCAGACTACACTCAATCATATGACCTACTGAAGAGATAAGTCTTCAGTAAAGACTTAAAGGTTGAGACCGAGTCTGCGTCTCTCACATGGGTAGGCAGACCATTCCATAAAAATGGAGATCTATAGGAGAAAGCCCTGCCTCCAGCTGTTTGCTTAGAAATTCTAGGGACAATTAGGAGGCCTGCGTCTTGTGACCGTAGCGTACATGTAGGTATGTACGGCAGGACCAACTCGGAAAGATAGGTAGGAGCAAGTAACGCTCATGTAACGCTTTATAGGTTAACAGTAAAACCTTGAAATCAGCCCTTGCCTTAACAGGAAGCCAGTGTAGGGAAGCTAGCACTGGAGTAATATGATCAAATGTCTTGGTTCTAGTCAGGATTCTAGCAGCCGTATTTAGCACTAACTGAAGTTTATTTAGTGCTTTATTCGGGTAGCCGGAAAGTAGAGCATTGCAGTAGTCTAACCTAGAAGTAACAAATGCATGGATTAATTTTTCTGCATCATTTTTGGACAGAAAATTTCTGATTTTTGCAATGTTACGTAGATGGAAAAAAGCTGTCCTTGAAACAGTCTTGATATGTTCGTCAAAAGAGAGATCAGGGTTCAGAGTAACGCCGAGGTCCTTCACAGTTTTATTTGAGACGACTTTACAACCATCAAGTTTAATTGTCAGATTTAACAGAAGATCTCTTTGTTTCTTGGGACCTAGAACAAGCATCTCTGTTTTGTCCGAGTTTAAAAGTAGAACGTTTTCAGCCATCCACTTCCTTATGTCTGAAACACAGGCTTCTAGCGAGGGCAATTTTGGGGCTTCACCATGTTTCATTGAAATTTACAGCTGTGTGTCATCCGCATAGCAGTGAAAGTTAACATTATGTTTTCGAATGACATCCCCAAGAGGTAAAATATATAGTGAAAACAATAGTGGTCCTAAAACGGAACCTTGAGGAACACCGAAATGTACAGTTGATTTGTCAGAGGACAAACCATTCACAGAGACAAACTGATATCTTTCCGACAGATAAGATCTAAACCAGGCCAGAACTTGTCCGTGTAGACCAATTTGGGTTTCCAGTCTCTCCAAAAGAATGTGGTGATCGATGGTATCAAAGGCAGCACTAAGGTCTAGTAGCACGAGGACAGATGCAGAGCCTCGGTCTGACGCCATTAAAATGTCATTTACCACCTTCACAAGTGCAGTCTCAGTGCTATGATGGGGTCTAAAACCAGACTGAAGCATTTCGTATACATTGTTTGAGATCAATTTGTACTTGACACAATTTGTACTTTGCACTAAAACACAAGGCCAAATATACACTGGAGTTGCTTACCAAGACGACATTGAATGTTCCTGAGTGGCCTAGCTACAGTTTTGACTTAAATCGTCTTGAAAATCTATGTCAAGACTTGAAGATGGCTGTCCAGCAATGATCAACAACCAACTTGACAGAGCTTGAAGAATTTGGGGGTTTGACAGATGCCAGGAAAACGCTTCTTGCCCCAATGCATAGTTCCAACTGTAAAGTTTGGTGGAGGAGGAATAATGGTTAATGCCTGCATGACAATGCCTCCGTGCACAAAGCGAGGTCCATACAGAAATGGTTTGTCAAAATTGGTGTGGAAGAACTTAACTGGCCTGTACAGAACCCTGACCTCAACCCCATCAAACACATTTGGGATGAACTGGAACGTCGACTGCGAGCCAGGCCTAATCACCCAACATCAGTGCCCGACCGCACTAATGTTCTTGTGGCTGAATGGAACCAAGTCCCCGCAGCAATGTTCCAGCATCTAGTGGAAAGCCTCCCAGGAAAGCGGAGGCTGTTATAGCAGCAAAGAGTGGACCAACTCCCTATTAATGCCCATGATTTTAGAATGAGATGTTCGACGATCGTGTGTCCACATACTTTTGGTCATGTAGTGCACTACTCTGATATTGTTCTACTGCCTAGCTACTGAAGCTCATGCCTGCAGTCCCCTGATGCCAACACACTGTTGGCATAAAGTCACATTTGGTTCCGATTACCTCACAAAGACACATTGTTTTTCACCATGCGTGTCCTCAGGATAATCCTAGACTATACCCAGGGTTATCTGTCCATAGTTTGTCTAGCCTACAACATTTCTGTGTAGGTTAATTTATTTTATATGTCTAAACCCATTAATAAAGTTGTGTAGGGACATTCAGAAATAATTGTAATTTATAAATCACAAAATGTCATGCAAAATCAATCAGTTGCATATTTTCATGTCAAATTCAAGATATATTTATCATTATACACACAATTTCCAATCAAAATACCATTGTAGTATCATTTTATAAATGATGCAACAGAACTCTCTGATTGGTTAGCCATAAATTGTTGGTGCTAACCCTCACCAGAGCACGACAAGTTTAGTCCTAGACTAAGGTTGGTGCTACTTGGTTGGTAACTGCAGTATAAAATTGGTCCCACCGCTATGCTGGCGCAATTTGGACTTCTAACCCTTTTTAAACATTGTGTGTTTGAGCTACAAACTCTACATCCGTTGGTACCAACTTTGTGTGATTAACATGGACTTGAGAGGTGTACCTCACACAGGAAGTGACGCAGGTCCTAATCCAGGCACTTGTCATCTCCCGTATGGACTACTGCAACTCACTGTTGGCTGAGATCCCAGCTTATGCCGTCAAACCCTGCAATTTATCCCGAAGGCCTGGTGTTCAACCTTCCCAAAATCTCCCATGTCACCCTACACCTCCACACATTCCACTGGCTTCCAGTCGCAGCTCGCATCCACTACAAGACCATGGTACTTGCCTACAGAGCAGCAAGAGGAACTGCCCCTCCCTACCTTCAGGCTATGCTTAGACCCTACACCCCAACCCAGCCACCTCTAGTTTCTTGGCCCTCTCAGCCGAGGTCAGACCAAGCTTTCCTCTTTCCTGGCACCCCAATGGTGGAACCAGCTTCCCCCTGAAGCTAGGACAGCAGACTCCCTGCCCATCTTACAAGAACATCTGAAACCCTACCTCTTCAAAGAATATTTTAAATAATCTCACAGAACACCGCCCTCGCACCCCCTCCTCACACCTGGATAAGAGCATCTGCTAAATGACTAAAATATTAATGTAAAATGAAGGTCCCTTCCGGAGCTAGGGCCGTGGCGGTGATGAAATTGTGTTGTGATACAAGTGTAGGGCTATATATTTAGAATTTTAATACATTCTAAGGCTGCATGATGTGACTCTAATGATGGTTTGAAATAAGTTGCATAAAAGACATGAGCTCTGCTTTGGGGTTTTTTCATTCACAATTTGACAAGCACTTGATAATGCCTAGAATTTCCAGGCGGCATCCCCTTTGTGTGGCTGTAATGCTCACCAAAGAAATACAATGCCTTTTGCGGCCAGTGGCCGTTGTGTCAATGGGCAGAATATAATCATTATAATTCCCTTCTCCCGTCTGCATGCTCCGAACACCTCGCACTCAAATGGCTCCCTTTAAGATATCTCAATTCTCATTAGCCAATGCCGTCATGTGATCGGGTCCTTCTCACAGGATAGAAGTGAAGACAGACACATCGGGGAGCGAGTCCTTATCAAGGGGCATATTGAAGATGTTGGGAGAACTGTCCACTAGCATATGTCAATCTATTATCCCCCATAGTGTCACGCCCTGACCTTAGAGAGCCTTTTTATGTCTCTATTTTGGTTTGGTCAGGGTGTGATTTGGGTGGGCATTCTATGTTCTTTATTTCTTTGTTTCTGGCCGAGTGTGGTTCCCAATCAGAGGCAGCTGTCTATCATTGTCTCTGATTGGGGATCATACTTAGGCAGCTCTTTTCCCTCCTTCTGTGTGGGAAGGAGTTTCAAAGTTTCACTTCGTTATTAAATTATGTGGAACTCAAAGAACGCTGCGCCTTGGTCTCTTCCTTCCGACGAGCGTTACACATAGTACAACAGTTGACCTATTCTATTGGTCAACTTGTCCTTCTGTGCGAGAAATAAATATTCCAAACATAGTCTGGGATAGTTGTGGAATGCAATAGATCCCATGCGCTGTTTCTTGCCTTACTACACACAAGCTGGGCATCATTCACCCATCAGACTATTCTTCATTTAACCTTTCAGTGATACCCATCCCGGATCCGGGAGCATCCTCATCAAAAAAGCTGACTAGCATAGCCTAGCCTAACGGGACAGGGATATCATATAATATAATTTTCATGAAATCACAAGTCCAATACAGCAAATGAAAGATAAACATCTTGTGAATCCAGCCATCATTTCCGATTTTTAAAATGTTTTACAGCGAAACATTAGCTAACCACAATAGCCAAAGACTCAACCGCATATTTTCACCATGTTTCTACCGCATAGGTAGCTATCACAAAACCGACCAAATAGAGATATAATTAGTCACTAACCAAGAAACAACTTCATCAGATGACAGTCTTATAACATGTTATACAATACATTTATGTTTTGTTCGAAAAATGTGCATATTTGAGGTATAAATCATAGTTTTACATTGCAGCTACCAACACAAATAGCACCGAAGCAGCCAGAATAATTACAGAGAGCAACATGAAATAAATAAATACTCATCATAAAACATTTATGAAAAATACATGGTGTACAGCAAATGAAAGATAAACATCTTGTGAATCCAGCCAATATTTCCGATTTTTTAAGTGTTTTACAGCGAACACACAATATAGAATTATATTAGCTAACCACAATAGCCAAACACACAAATGCATTTATTCACCGCAAAAGGTAGCTATCGCAAAAACCAGCAAAAGATATAAAATTAATCACTAACCTTGAACAACTTCATCAGATGACAGTCTTATAACATCAGGTTATACAATACACTTATGTTTTGTTCGAAAATGTGCATATTTAGAGCTGCAAACCATGGTTATACATTGTGAATATGTAGCAACATTTCCCCAGAATGTCCGGAGCTATTTTGGACACTCACCTAATCTGACCAAAGAACTCATCATAAACTTTACATAAAAATACTTGTTGTATGGCAAATGAAAGATACACTGGTTTAATGCAACCGCCGTGTTAGATTTTTTAAAATAACTTTACCATAACATACAGCTTGCGTTATTACGAGACAGCGCTCACCAAAACGGCGGAGAATAAGAATCAACATTTTCCACAGAAATACGAAATAACATCATAAATTGTTCTTACTTTTGCTGAGCTTCCATCAGAATTTGTACAAGGAGTCCTTGGTCCAGAATAAATCGTTGTTTGGTTTTAGAATGTCCTTTTCTTCTGTCGAATTCGCGCCACAATGCTAGCCAAGGTTGATAACGTTCCCACCCTCTCTTGACGCAAAGAATGGAAAACTCCAAAAGTCCCAATAAACGTTGAATAAACTGATAAAACTCGGTTGAAAAAAACTACTTTACGATGTTATTATCACATGTATCAAATAAAATCAGAGCCGGAGATATTCGCCGTGTAAACCGAAAGCTTTTCAGAAGCTAATGTCGAGCTCCGCCTCGCGCCTTGGTAGACAAAGGAAATTCCTGACCTGCCACTCCAAAAGCTCTCATTCGACCTCAGATCAAGCTAGACACCCCATTCCACCTTCCACTGCCTGTTGACATCTAGTGGAAGGCGTATGAAGTACATGTATATCGATAAATATAAGCCAGTTGAATAGGCAGGCCCTGAAACAGAGCCCCATTTTCAGAATTTTCACTTCCTGTCTGGAAGTTTGCTGCCAAATGAGTTCTGTTTTACTCACAGATATAATTCAAACAGTTTTAGAAACTTGAGAGTGTTTTCTATCCAATAGTAATAATAATATGCATATTGTATGATCTAGAATAGAGTACGAGGCCGTTTAAATTGGGCACGATTTTTTCCAAAGTGAAAACAGCGCCCCCCCTATTGACTTAATCTTGTCTTTACATATACTAAATAATAGGTTGAAATTTTCTTTAATTTAGAATGTTCTTCGCCCGCTTTGAAGATAGCATAGTGCCACCGATGCAGCCCGCTTCCTTTTGGTGGGCCATCATTGTAAATAAGAATTTGTTCTTAACTGACTTGCCTCGTTAAATAAAGGTTAGATAAATAAATACAATTCCAAGGACTGTGGGCTCTCGCTCTCCATGGCCAACGTGAGTAAGACATTTAAACGTGTTAACCCTTGCAAGGCTGCCGGCCCAGACGGCATCCCAAGCCGCGTCCTCAGAGCATGCGCAGACCAGCTGGCTCAAGTGTTTACGGACATATTCAATCTCTCCCTATCCAAGTCTACTGTCTCCACTTGCTTCAAGATGTCCACCATTGTTCCTGTACCCAAGAACGCAAAGGTTACTGAACTAAATGCCTATCTCACTGTATAGCACTCACTTCTGTCATCATTAAGTGCTTTGAGAGGCTCGTTAAGGATCATATAGCCTCTACTTTTCCTGAAACCCTAGACCCACTTTAATTTGTATACTGCCCCAATAGATCCACAGACGATGCAATCGCCACCGCACTTCACACTGCCTTATCCCATCTGGACAAGAGGAATACCTATGTAAGAAAGCTGTTCATTGAATGTAGCTCAGCCTTCAACACCATAGTACCCTCCAAGCTCATCATTAAGCTCTGGGCCCTGGGTCTGAAACCCGCACTTTGCAATTGGGTCCTGGACTTCCTGACGGGCCACCCCCAGGTGGTGAAGGTAGGAAACAACACCTCCACTACACTGATCCTCAACACAGGGGCCCCACAAGGGTGCATGCTCAGCCCCCTCCTGTACTCCCTGTTTACCCATGACTGCGTGGCCACGCACGCCTCCAACTCAATTATAATTATCAAGTTTGCAGACGACATAAAAGTAGTAGTCCTGATTTCCAACAATTACGAGACAGCCTACAGGGAGGAGTTGAGGGCCCTGGCGGAGTGGTAACAGGAAAATAACCTCTCAACGTCAACAAAACGAAGGAGCTGATTGTGGACTTCAGAAGACAGCAGAGGGAGCATGCCCCTATCCACATCGACGAGACTGCAGTGGAAAAGGTGAAAAGCTTTAAAACTTCTTCAGGCTTGTTTCTTCCAAACGAGGAAGAATTTAGAGTTTTGGTAATCAGTCTATGCTCGTGTGACGAAGAGGACATGCACCTGCTAATTTTACTTTCCTATTGAACATACTTCTTTCCGTATTAAATGTTATAGTTTAATTACATTTTAGGGTACCTGACGATTAAATAGAAATGTATTTTGACTTGTTTTAACAAAGTTTAGTGGTAGCTTTTTGGATTCCTTTCTCTGCATGTTGAACGAGTGGATTACTCAAATTGGACTTTTTGGGATATAAAGAAAGATTTTATCTAACAAAACGGCCATGCATGTTGTAGCTGGGACCCTTTGGATTGCAAATCAGAGGAAGATTTTCAAAAAGTAAGTGAATATTTAATCGCTATTTGTGATTTTATGAAGCCTGTGCTGGTTAAAAAATATTTTGATGTGGGGCGCCATCCTCAAACAATCGCATGGCATGCTTTCGTTGTAAAGCCTATTGTAAATCGGACAATGCAGTATGATTAACAAGAATTTAAGCTTTTAGCTGATATAAGACACTTGTATGTACCTAGATGTTTAATATCCATAATTTTTATGATTATTTATTTGAATTGCGCGCCCTCCAATTTCACCGGAAGTTGTCGACAGGTATCCCGCTGGCGGGACGCCTTGCCCTAAAAAGCTTTTAAGTTCCTCGGTGTACACATCACATTCTCAAATGGTCCACCCACACAGACAGTGTTGTGGAGGCTGAAGTGTAGTGGATGCTGAATAAATTTGTCTTGGCCCCTAAAACCCTCACAAACTTTTACAGACGCACAACTGAGAGCATCCTGTTGGGCTGTATCACCGCCTGATACAGGCAACTGCACCGCCCGTAACCGCAGGGCTCTCCAGACGGTGATCTGGTCTGCCCACCTATCACCGGGGGCACACTGCCTGCCCTCCAGGACATCTACAGCACCCGATGTCACAGGAAGGCCAAAAAGATCGTCAAGGACATCAACCAGCCGAGCCACGGCCTGTTCACCACGCTATCATCCAGAAGGTGAGGTCAGTACATGTGCATCGAAGCTGGGACCGAGAGACTGAAAAACAGCTTCTATCTCAAGGCCATCAGATTGTTAAATAGCCATCACTAGCCGGCTACCACCCAGTTACTCAACCCTGCACCTTAGAGGCTGCTGACCTATGTACATAGACATGGAATCACTGGTCACTTTAATAATGGAACACTAGTCACTTTAATAATGTTACATACAGTTTTACTCATCTCATATGTATATACTGTATTCTATTCTACTGTATTCTAGTCAATGCCACTCCGACATTGCTCATCCTAACATTCATATATTTCTTTATTCCATTCTTTTACTTTTAGATGTGTGTGTATTTTTGCGAATTGTTAGATACTACTGCACTGTTGGAAGATCATAGGAAATCCAAGGACATAGTGTCTATAATACCGTCATAAGCGCACATAGTTGCTGTCACAAACTACAAACTCCACACAGTTGTCACTGACTAGTTGGATATTAATATCCCACTGAACATTTCTGTACTTACAACATTCATATACATTTATTTTGATCAGGTTTTTGCTATGCCGGACCTTATTTTTTAACAACATTAAACTTATGAATGCAACTGTTTATGTCAAATTGTTCTGTGTTTTACTTGTAGCCCTGATTGTCCTGAAATGAACATGGTAAAACACTAAATTATGAGGCAAATATAAGGGCTGGACAGATAGATGATGCTGCTTTGTACTCTACACACCAGAACAGGGACTCTTTCACACCACCCTCTACCAGTAATGGAAAGTCCTTGTCTCCATTATGACATACAGTACATTGTGTCACTATCAATGCTGTTATATCACCACAGCATTATTCCCTTTTCCATTCTTCTCTGCTGTGTTATGTTATACTATACATTGTATAGAACAACAAAGACAATATTTTGTCTCACTTTGACCTTGTCAATGAGATAATTGGGGGAAAAACCTCCTCTCTCTTTGTTAATTTCCTAGTTTAGTTCCCTCACTGTAACTTAACTTATGCAGGTGCATACTGGGCTTTGCAGGCGTGGTTCCCTTGCGTGTGCTGAAGAAATGTAATTCAACCGCTGAAAACCCTCCCACTTGCTGACCAACAGATCTTTTTCATAATTTTTTTTCATTCAATAGGGGTTTCAGTACTTTTATCTAAAGCTATCCCTTCAAATTAGGTGTTGTAGCTTTAATTAGAATGTTCTCGACAGACACTAGAATATATGGAGAAAACGGTTCAGGACATTAGGGATCAATGAAAGAATGCCATGTAAATAAACACATGTTCACCTCCTTTTCAGCACCAATTGGTGGATTTAAATATAAATATATATTATTTAAATTTAGGAAAGTATTGATGAATAATAATAAAAAATAGTTTGGCGAGCCTTTACACACAAAATATATTTGTGAATCAAAAATACAGTGGTTTGATTCATCCTGAAAGTTGCCATATGCAATTGTTCAATCCATGACATATTGGAAGATGAGAAAAATGTACAATAGGGTTTGAACAGTAGTCCTATAAATCTACCCAAATAATCTTCACTAATCACAGAACTGTGATGACAACGGCCCAATCGTCGTGAACCATGTGCCAGGCTCCAGATCTAAACTGCTATGTATGGCCTGCATTCCATAAGGATTAAAATAGGCTACATGTCCCAAATTATTGCACAACTTGTAAAACATTAGCCTAACATGATCCATTATTGCTAGCGATCCATAGGAACAACCACGTGAACGTGACAGACGAAGGAAAGGTAAACTAACAATGGAATGGAATGAGGCAAAATGTAAGGAAACTAACAATGTGGCAGTTATAAATGTATTTGGGTATAACTGACGGTGGCTACCAATAGTGGTTAATATTTAACATGATACAAATTGTTTAAAAAAATTGAGTGAAATGTCCAGGAATATCATTAAAACATTCTAGAATTCATAAATCTACTTGCTAGGTTTGGCACTACGCTGTCATTTGCACATGGCTACAGAAGAGTATAGCTTGGATCTCCAAATGTCATCCCTGTGTCACGTTCCTGACCTGTTTTCTGTTGTTTTTGTATGTGTTAGTCGGTCAGGGCGTGAGTGTGGGTGGGCATTCTATGTTATGTGTTTCTATGTTGGTTAATGGGTACCTAATATGGTTCTCAATTAGAGGCAGGTGGTTTTCATCTCCTCTGATTGAGAACCATATTAAGGTAGGTGGTTTCACATTGTTTGTTGTGGGTGGTTGTCTCCTGTGTCTGTGTTGTTATTGCACCATACGGGACTGTATCGTTCGTTCGTTCATTTATTTGTAGTCTGTACTTGTTCGTGCGTTCTTCGTTGTATGTAAGTTCGTAAGTCAAGGTCTGTCTACTTCGTTTGTTGTTTTGTAGTGGGTTAAAGTGTTTCCGTGTTTTTTCGTCTTTTCTTTAAATAAATAATATGTCAAATTACCACGCTGCGTTTTGGTCATCCGATCCTTCTCGCCTCTCCTCGTCTGATGAGGAGGACGAAGTAGAAGAGCGTTACAGAACCACCCACCAAATACGGACCAAGCAGCGTGAGTTCGAGCAGTGGCCCAATACACAGGAATGGACATGGGAGGAGGTCTTGAACGGCAAGGGTTGCTACACATGGGAGGAGATCCTGGCTGGAAAGGATCGCCTCCCATGGGAACAGCTGGAGGCAGCGAGGAGAGCAGAGGCAACCGGTGAGAGGAACCGGAGGTATGAAGGTACGCGGCTAGCACGGAAGCCCGTGAAGAAACCCCAAACATTTCTTGGGGGGGGGCTAAGAGGTAGTGGGCCGAGGGCAGGTAGGAGACCTGCGCCCACTTCCCAGGCTAACCGTGGAGAGCGGGAGTACGGGCAGACACTGTGTTACGCAGTAGAGCGCACGGTGTCTCCTGTACGTGTTCATAGCCCGGTGCGGGTTATTCCACCTCCCCGCACTGGTAGGGCTAGATTGGGCATTGAGCCAGGTGCCATGAAGCCGGATCAACGCGTCTGGTCTCCAGTGCGTCTCCTCAGGCCGGCATACATGGCACCAGCCTTACGCATGGTGTCCCCGGTTCGCCTACATAGCCCGGTGCGGGTTATTCCACCTCCCAGCACTGGTCGGGCGACGGGGAGCATTCAACCAGGTAAGGTTGGGCAGGCTCGGTGCTCAAGGGAGCCAGTACGCCTGCACGGTCCGGTATATCCGGCGCCACCTTCCCGCCCCAGCCCAGTACCACCAGTGCCTACTCCACGCACCAGGCTTCCAGTGCGTTTCCAGAGCCCTGTTCCTCCTCCACGCACTCTCCCTGTGGTGCGTGTCTCCAGCCCAGTACCTCCAGTTCCGGCACCACGCACCAAGCCACCTGTGCGTCTCCAGAGCCCTGTACGCACTGTTCCTTCTCCCCGCACTCGCCCTGAGGTGCGTGCCCTCAGCCCGGTACCACCAGTGCCGGTACCACGCACCAGGCCTATAGTGCGCTTCGAGAGTTCAGTGTGCCCTGTTCCTGCTCCCCGCACTAGCCTGAAGGTGCGTGTCTTTAGCCCGGTGCCTCCAGTTCCGGCACCACGCACCAGGCCTACAGTGCGCCTCATCCGGCCAGAGCTGCCCGTCTGCCAAGCGCCATCTGAGCGATCCGTCTGCCCAGTGCCATCTGAGCCATCCGTCTACCCAGCGCCATCTGAGCCATCCGTCTGCCCAGTGCCATCTGAGCCATCCGTCTACCCAGCGCCATCTGAGCCATCCGTCTGCCCAGTGCCATCTGAGCCATCCGTCTGCCCAGTGCCATCTGAGCCATCCGTCTACCCAGCGCCATCTGAGCCATCCGTCTGCACAGCGCCATCTGAGCCATCCGTCTGTCCCGAGCCATTAGAGCCGCCCGTCTGTCCCGAGCCGTCAGAACCGTTCGTCAGTCAGGAGCCGCTAGAGCCATTCGTCAGTCAGGATCTGCCAGAGCCGCCAACCAGACAGGATCTGCCAGAGCCGCCAACCAGACAGGATCTGCCAGAGCCGCCAACCAGACAGGATCTGCCAGACCCACCAGTCAGCCAGGATCTGCCAGAGCCGCCAGTCAGCCAGGATCTGCCAGAGCCGCCAGTCAGCCAGGATCTGCCAGAGCCGCCAGTCAGCCAGGATCTGCCAGAGCCGCCAGTCAGCCTGGATCTGCCAGAGCCGCCAGTCAGCCAGGATCTGCCAGAGCCGCCAGTCAGCCAGGATCTGCCAGAGCCGCCAGTCAGCCATGAGCAGCCAGAGCCGTCAGCGAGCCATGAGCAGCGAGAGCCGTCAGCGAGCCATGAGCAGCCAGAGCCGTCAGCCAGTCCGGAGCTGCCCCTCAGTCCGGAGCTGCCCCTCAGTCCGGAGCTGCCGTCCTTCAGTCCGGAGCTGCCCCTTAGTCCGGAGCTGCCGTCCTTCAGTCCGGAGCTGCCGTCCTTCAGTCCGGAGCTGCAGTCCCTCAGTCCGGAGCTGCCTTCCTTCAGTCCGGAGCTGCAGTCCCTCAGTCCGGAGCTGCAGTCCCTCAGTCCGGTGCTGTCCCTTATCCTGGTGCGGCCCCTTATTCCGGTGCTGTCCCTTATCCCGGTGCTGCCCCTTATCCCGGTGCTGCCCCTTATCCCGGTGCTGCCCCTTGTCCCGGTGCTGCCCCTTGTCCCGGTGCTGCCCCTCAGTCCGGAGCTGCCGTCCTTCAGTCCGGAGCTGCAGTCTTTCAGTCCGGAGCTGCCCCTTATCCCGGTTCTGCCCCTTATCTCGGTGTTGCCCCTTAATTTAGGTGGGTTGAATAGGAGGGTGGTCATTCGGAGGGGGATACGGAAGCTGGGATTGACTATGGTGGGGTGGGGACCTCGCCCAGAGCCTGAGCCACCACCGTGGTCAGATGCCCACCCAGACCCTCCCCTAGACTTTTGGTGGTGCGTCCGGAGTACGCACCTTGAGGGGGGGGGGGTTATGTCACGTTCCTGACCTGTTTTCTGTTGTTTTTGTATGTGTTAGTCGGTCAGGGCGTGAGTGTGGGTGGGCATTCTATGTTATGTGTTTCTATGTTGGTTAATGGGTGACCTGATATGGTTCTCAATTAAAGGCAGGTGGTTTTCATCTCCTCTGATTGAGAACCATATTAAGGTAGGTGGTTTCACATTGTTTGTTGTGGGTGGTTGTCTCCTGTGTCTGTGTCGTTATTGCACCATACGGGACTGTATCGTTCGTTCGTTCATTTATTTGTAGTCTGTACTTGTTCGTGCGTTCTTCGTTGTATGTAAGTTCGTAAGTCAAGGTCTGTCTACTTCGTTTGTTGTTTTGTAGTGGGTTAAAGTGTTTCCGTGTTTTTTCGTCTTTTCTTTAAATAAATAATATGTCAAATTACCACGCTGCGTTTTGGTCATCCGATCCTTCTCGCCTCTCCTCGTCTGATGAGGAGGACGAAGTAGAAGAGCGTTACACCCTGCAAGACCAGCATTTCATAAACTTTTCATAAGACCAGCATTTCATAAACTTTTCATAAGACCAGCATTTCATTAACTTTTCATAAGACCAGAATTTCATTAACTTTTCATAAGACCAGCATTTCATAAACTTTTCATAATACCAGCATTTCCTAAACTTTTCATAAGACCAGCATTTCATAAACTTTTCATAAGACCAGCATTTCATAAACTTCACTATGGAAAAGGTGATATGTTGACATGCTTCAGTTTGCTGCCATATGACTGGTTTCACATTTGCCTCCAGCGATCATAAGGTAAAATAGATCTGAAACAAGTGTAATTTATATTTACAATCCCATTATCCAAACAGCTTAATCATTTACCTGGCTCTTATCAATAGCACTTATCAATTTGTAAATGACAGGGTATGGAGAATGGTGTTCTTTCTATCAGAACAAAGAAAGTAAATGTTGTTCCACTTGGAACTGACAGGTTGCTTGACCTTATTCATCGTTTCATCATGAGTAAAGGTGGTGGAATTATGAGGGAATTAAGTCAAGGTCAGAATACAGCATTATCTGTAGACACACCTCCGCCACACCTTCATTTCCTTGATCTCCACCCCAAACGAATAGCGGGTGAATAGCATGATTTTCTCATGCTTAAATTCAAGATCAGAAAATACATAGAGAGAAAAGTGCATAAAAACGGATCACTTTCCATTTACACGGCTTAATTCGGGTGGGAACAACAGTTGTACCCTCTATTGTAGCCCTTTTTCATGAGCAGATGTTGAACAAACACAATGCCTGGGATCAGGTAATGATAGGCCATGTTATCTCATTGGTAGGCACAGCTATCCAGAAGCACTTGGTCAATTAGTGAAGTATTGGGTCATTGATCCCCATGTTACTTCTAATCACCCGGACCGCCATTTACTGCATCTCCATGACTATGACGATAACAAGGCACAGGCTAACTGACCTAGTAGCAGGTGTATTGGATAAGATCGAGACACTACAAGGCTTATGTCTCTGTGACGCAAAGAAACATAACCATAGAACACTCTAACTAACAATTTAATTACAAATGTTATGCTGATGGAGTGATAATAAGAAAGAGGTCAGAGAGAGAGAAGGGGAGAATGAGAGAATGAGAGTGAGAAGACGATTGAAAGAGAGAGGTAGAAAGTGGGAGATAACCGAGTCGATAGCCTGCATGTTGTTCTGAAGATGGTCCTGAGAGACCATGACTGGTAATGGGGGAGGCTGTGACAGGTGGCTCTGTTGTATAACCCCTGTTAATGAATTATCTATTTCCTACGTTTGTAAGACACTTACTCTGATGCCTTTTTTACTTGTCTCACCCTATTCTATGGGAACATTCAGTACATTCTGTTTCCTGTGTTTGTGGTTTATGTGTAGGCTCATTACATTTTCACCTGTAGACCTGTGGAAGCCATCAACCTGGACTCAGGGGTAGACATAACATAGTAAAAGAAAATCAGAGATTCCTAAATTAGTATGATATGTTACGTTTGGTATGGTATGTATTAATTTGTGGATGTCCATCCTCCATTTTGTATGATATGTTACGAATAACAATTTTTATGATATGTTCCAAATTGCAATTTGTTGTGGCAAACGTTAGCTAGATGGCTAAGGGGCTAACACTAAGGTTAGCTATATGACTAACACTAACATTAGCTATGTGGCTAACATTAACGTTAGCTAGGTGGCTAATGTTAGCTAGGGTTAAGGTTAAGGTTACGGTTAGGGTTAGGGGAAGGGTTAGCTAACATGCTAAGTAGTTGCAAAGTAGCTAAAACGTAGTAAGTAGTTGCAAAGTTGATAATTACCTAAAATGCTAAAGTTGTCCGTGATAAGATTTAAACATGCAACCCAACCGACCACCTTCCATTTGTTATTGCCTTAAGTAACCTTCTGTCTTATGTAACCATACCAAACGTAACATGTCATACTAATTTGAGTGTCCCGGATTTTTGTTTACTATATCTAGTCTATGAGACCAGGCTGAAGCATTGAGGTTTGCCCTTTCATACCCCCACTCCCCTCTCCTCTACCATCGAAGATGAATGACATAGAGTCTTTCTCGATTTGTACGCTCACTGCATTTAGTCACAAACAGTAAAACTGATCACAAGGTCTGATCACAAGATTCCTAATAATCATAAGGCCTCTAAACACAACAGTGCAGCCCTTGTTGTCTTGTGTGTTCTCATTGCTCAGTGCCAGCCTGTTAGGACTGTGCTACATTTCACATAATATTGAATATTATCTGTTTTATGTTATACATTGTAGAGGAACTAAAGCCTTGTTTATAGCCGGGGCTAACATACATCCTTTGTCCTAAAGTTATCCACATTCTGATTTTGCCCACATTGTAGCCATGGAATCTACACATGGTAGTAAAATGTGTCTCTTATCCATCTACTGTATCTGCATTGTGACCAGATATCCTAGTGTCTCCCTGTATGCAAATGATTTGACAAATATGAGTCAATGGCGTCACCTGTCAATGATTTTATAGGCGGGACAAATTAAGATTTAAATGGTTTCACTGTCCAGATACGACCACACTTGTAAGATAATGTATCCAGACACAATGCCTGTCTGACTACCTCTGGTGGTGGTCAGGGAAATCTAATCACAATCAGATCACAATGTGTCTTTTAATTGTCTACACCTGTCTAAAAATGTGGGCACAATTAGAATGGGGACAAGATCAGGGCAAAGGAGGTATGTTAGAACCAGGTATAAATGGGGCTTAAGAGGGAATGAGAGTGAATGGGGTTATTATAGGACCTCGGGATGATGCAGAGGGCTTGATGAATAAGGTAATACTCATCCTGGTTATCCAAGCTATTCTCTGACAACACCAATGTATTATTCAGAGCTTCTGGCAAGGCTTGCATCGAGCCACACTAATTGATTGTTTATTTAGAAGGCGTTGCATAAGATGAAATTCTACACACACTGATAATGTAAGTAATGCTTACATCCTCTAGAGAGCTCAAACCACCACTGCTCTTTGGAAAATGTCCCTTGATTGAACTGCACGTCACAGACTACATGACAGTGTAGACTACACAGCACAGTGTGCACCACTTGATAAAAGGCAAGCAGAAAATAAGTGTCAAACAGTGAGAACATATAGCAGTGGAAGTAAATAAAAGTATGCCATGGATTTCTGTGTCAGAAATACAGATCCCAACAGGTGTCTTCTTAGATGCAGTGAATGAGAAAGGTAATAAAAGAGGTCTAGTATCATATAGAATTGGAACGTCAAGTATGTTTATTACAGAATGGGAGCATTGAGTTCAAGGGAGAAATAAAATAAATGCAGATCCCTCTCGTCTACAGGTACCTGCAAATAATGAAAAAGACAAAGTGGCTATTGTGTCACTGGAGATCTAATCTAGTTCTAAATTAAATCTCCCCACGAGGATTAAATTAAACCATCTGGGGAAATTTCTGAAATTAATCAACAGATTTATTAGCAGGAAATTACATACCCTACACAGTTGTTTTAGTAATATAATTTTATCTTCAATTGACAGAAAAAAAACCTAGAAAAAGAGAACAGTTTAAGTGGGACTTATTCACATCTTTGAAATAATAGTATAATTACCACAATTGAATCTAGAAACATAAATTATAGAAATGTAATTACCCTTAAATGTTAAAGGGGTCAGAGAATAATGATTTCAAAACAAAACATCTAGAATTGCTTTTGCAGCTGTACATGTAATTCCTACAACAACAACCTTGGAAAATCAGATTCACTGATTACTTTTATAACCCAGTCTCAGAAAGCTATTGTGTCCATCCATTGACCATTAGGGTGTGTGTGGGTGTGTGGGTGTGGGTGTGGGTGTGGGTGTGTGTGTGTGTGTGTGTGTGTGTGTGTGTGTGTGTGTGTGTGTGTGTGTGTGTGTGTGTGTGTGTGTGTGTGTGTGTGTGTGTGTGTGTGTGTGTGTGTGTGCGTGCGTGCGTGCGTGCGTGCGTGCGTGCGTGCGTGCGTGCGTGCGTGCGTGCGTGCGTGCGTGCGTGCGTGCGTGCGTGCGTGCGTGCGTGCGTGCGTGCGTGCGTGCGTGCGTGCGTGCGTGCGTGTGTGTGTGTGTTAGAGAGAGAGGGATGGTGCAGCATTATGGTGAATTTCCTCTCACTGCACTGTTGCTGTAAGTAGGTCAGAGCAGCGGTCCCCCTCCCTCCTTGTTCCTGTCCCCTCCCCTCCCTCCCTGTTCCTGTCCCCTCCTCCCTCTCCTGTGTGAGACCACACTTCCACTCCATTTCACGCTTTTCCACTGAGTTTGGAAAGCAGGACATGGTGTCTCCTGAAGTCCACCAGCCCTTGTCTCATATACCACTCACTGCAAACCCCATTACACATACATACCTATGTAAGGTAGAAAACACAGGAGTTAACACACACTAAATCAACCTTTCATTGCAAGTACAGTACATTAATTTCCATCTGGTAAAGTCTATCTAAGTCTACAATATGTTTCAAATTACTGGGAGTCTGTGTTTTTTCCTGTTGGACTTGCTGTGTATACAATTTTGTGGGGAATGACAGTGTAATTATTGCCTGAACAATTGTGCTGACTGGTGATTCAGAAATTATTTTGTGTGTGTGTGTGTGTGTGTGTGTGTGTGTGTGTGTGTGTGTGTGTGTGTGTGTGTGTGTGTGTGTGTGTGTGTGTGTGTGTGTGTAAGTTGATTGAAATGACCTAACATGTAGGCACTGATATGGCCTGCAATTTCTGAGGCTGGTAACTCTAATGAACTTATCCTCTGCAGCAGAGGTAACTCTGGGTCTTCATTTTCTGTGGCGTACCTCATGAGAGCCAGTTTCATCACAGCGCTTGATGTTTTTTGCGACAGCACTTGAAGAGACTTTCAAAGCTCTGGAAAATTTCCTGATTGACTGACCTTTGTCTTCAAGTAATGGTCGTAAAAAATCAAATAACTAATAGTCTTTGCTTAAGTTTTCAGCTCCCTGAGTCAATACATGTTAGAAACACCTTTGGCATGTATTACAGCTATGAGTCTTCTTGGGTAATCTATAAGAGCTTTGCACACCTGTAATTGTGCAATATTTGCCAATTATTCTTTAAAAAATTATCTCAACCCCTATTATTTCACACAGAGTGAGTCCATGTAACTTATTATGTGATTTGTTAAGCCAAATCTCACTTCTGAACTAATTTAGGCTTGCCTAAACAAAGGGGCTGAATACTATATTTTATACTGAACTAAAATATAAACGCAACATGCAACAATTTCCTAAATTTTACTGAGTTACAATTCATATAAGGACATTTATCCATTGAAATTAATTCATTAGGCTCTATTCTATGTATTTTACATAGCTGGGCAGGTGCGCAGCCATGGGTGGACCTGGGAGGGCATAGGCCCACCCACTTGGGAGTCAGGCTCAGCATATCAACATTAGTTTTTACCAACAAAAGGTCTTTATAACAGACAGAAATACTCCTCAGTTTCATCAGCTGTCCGGGTGGCTGGTCTCAGACGATCCCACAAGTGAAGAAGCGGATGTGGAACATGCGGATGTGGAGGTTCTGGGCTGGTGTGGTTACATGTGGTCTGCAGTTGTGAGGCCGGTTGGACATACTGCCAAATGATCTAAAACGACGTTAGAGGTGGCTTATGGTTGAGAAATTAATATAAAATTCTCTGGCAACAGGTCTGGTGGACATTCCTGCAGTCAGAATGCCAATTGCATCCTCCCTCAAAACTTGAGACATCTGTGGTATTGTGTTGTGTGACAAAACTGCACATTTTAGAATGGCCTTTTATTGTCCCCAGCACAAGGTGCACCTGTGTAATGATCATGCTGTTTAATCAGCTTTTTGATATGCCACACCTGTCAGGTGGATCGATTATCTTGGCAAAGGAGAAATGCTCACTAACAGGGATGTAAACAAATTTGTGTAAACAAACATTTTAGAGAAATTAACTTTTTGTGCGTATGGAACATTTTTGGGATCTTTTATTTTAGCTCATGAAACATGGGACTCACTTTATATGTTGTGATTATATTTTTTTGTTCAGTATAGTTATGGATTTAGTATTTTATAATTTTTTTCATCATCTTTCTTCCACTTTGACATTAGAGTATTTTGTGTTGACTGTTGACAAAAAATGACAATTAAATCCATTTTAATCCCACTTTGTAACACAATAAAATGTGAAGAAATACAAGGGGTCTGAATACTTTTGCAAGGCATTGTAAATGTGTTTTTTTGTAGGTATATATCACAGTGAGTATGGGTGTCATCTTGGTAAGTGGGTCAGTCATACATGTCATATCATGCTGAGTCATCTGAGATAAACAAATCCTCATCACCATGTTACCATGAGGCCATTGGCAGCGCTTTGTCATGGATGGATCAGGACAAGCCTCCGTTGAACAACAACAAAAACTTAAGAAAGTTCTAAGAAATCATACAGAGGCCTACTCTTTGTAACTTGTACTGTACAACAGAATCCAATGTATATTTTCATTTAAATTTATAATTCTATTTTTAACATCTGTTTTATCTGGTTGTCAGGTTTTCAGTGTAATATTCCTGTTCATTGTATGGTTGAGCCCGTTTGCCTGTGTGTTAATGCAGTGAGTCAATAGCAAGTGTGTGCCTTGCTCTTTGTCAGTCAGTTTAGTTATTGTTCTCATCTGTAGCTGGCAGCTGGCAGAGAGGAAGATACATGGCATTGGCATTTCATAAAAATTGAATCTGTTCTGAGGATAGGAAAACAAACATGGCTATCTCAGCTAGATGACCTTCGAGCCAGATGATTCATTACTGCCAGGCCACAGGGTCGGTGCCCTGGCCATTGTCATGGAAACCTGCAGGAAAGAGGAGATCGCGCTTCAGTATCTTCTTCAGAGCAACAGGCTGTCCACTCGGTTTTCTCTCTTCACTCTCTAAGCTTTCATTTTTTTCTCCCTTCCTTTCTATCTCCCTCTCTCTTTTTCTCCACAGTACTCTATTGCAAGACCAACTGGCCCCCTGCCTAAAGCATGACCTCTGACCCCTGGGATGGCTGACATATTTCCTGGTACTTGCCCATTTCATTGTAGCCCTTAAACTTGACCTCCTCATTGACTTCTTCTCTCTGGTTGTTGACAGAGTGGATGCCTGAGTACCTTGTTGGATGTTAGGCAATATTATCATTTGAGGGAACCCAGAGGTAGGAGAAAGGAGAATAACTGCCCAGAAAGACTAGACTACTTTAAATAACTTATAATCAACTTATAATGGAATTTGTGTGCCCAATATCTCTTCAAAATGCTATTTCAATACTATAGGTTGATAGCGCCACATTTCTTTATTAATGACGTGGCCATTAGATAGCACTGGAAAGAAAGAAAGAAATATCGAAAATAACAAGGGGTTAGTCAATGAGTCAATATGTTGAGTTAAAAAAGACTGAGACAATGGAAGACCTAACCAGAGGTTTCCCAGAAGGACCAGAACCAAGCCAAGACCAATCAAAATAGTTATTCTCCATTACTTTACCATTTGGAAGAGACAGTCATTTCAACCAACAAATAATGGACATTTTACCACCAATCTCACCACCAATTTAGGAAATGGAAGAATTCCCAGACCCTCAAAAGACTTGTATATACTTCTGTATTTTTCATATTACTATTCTCATAGCAAACAGTCAGTCCCATGTATAGTAACTGTTGGTTTTGATGTTGATCAAAATGGAGCAGAAGCAAACTGACACACGGCCTGCCACACAAATAAGTCTGGGGGTCAGGCTCCCGAGTAGCGCGGTGGTCCATCTCAGTGCAAGAGGCGTAACTGCAGTACCTGGTTCAAATCCAGGCTGCTTTACATCTGGCCGTGATAGGGCGTGGCCCAGCGTCATCAGGGTAGGCTGTCATCATAAATAAGAATTTGTTCTTAACTGACTTGCCTAGTTAAATAAAGGTCAAATAATAAACGTGGTAGAGCGGCACAGATGTCATCATTGTAAATGTAATTTTTAATTGTCTGCTTTCCATCCCAACACGCCTGTGCCAGACGAGATCATCAATATAAAAATAATATGGATCGTTTTGACAAGGATAAAACCCATATGGATCTCAGGAAAACTCATTTCTGATATCTTGGAGACTGACAGCTGCCAACGAGATAGATGGAAATCGCTAGCCTCCCCTCCAAAGCATGCACCACCCAACTCTCATTCCTGTTTCTAAGATGACCCACAAACCCTTTGGCTGTGGAGGAGAGGCGTGGCCTGGCCAGTGAGGTGATAAAGGATTTCCGCGTGGCTGTGCTGGAGTTTGGCTCACTTATCTATTGGTGTGAATGAATGGACAGAGTCGATGAGAGGAGGTGGTGGATGGGCAGGGACAAAATAGATTACAGGCCCGTTAGAGAAACAGTAATGGATTAGTGTGCATTTGAAAGAGGAGAAGAGAGGGGGTTGAGCTGGATGAGGGATAGGGGAGGAGAGAGGATTACAGTACAGAGAGCAGGATCCTAAAATACTCCAGTGCTTTATCCACTGTTGGCTGGCGGGGAGCCCTCTAGTCCTCCTCCAAACTCACTTCATCCTCTGTGCTCTGTCAAAGCACACATCTAACCTTTTGCACTTCATATATACCTTTGTATTGAAATCACTATTTGTATCATGCTGCAATCTCTTCTCTCTGTTTGTCTATATTCTGTCATCTTTCTTTCTCTCTTAAATCTATTTGTTCTCTCCTCTGCCTCTACCCCTCTTTCCCTCCCTCTATATGTTATAAGCTCTCTCTCTCTCTTTCTCTATATGTTGTAATCTCTCTCCATCCCTCTATTTTCTTTCTTTCTCTCCCTCCGCCCCCTTTTCTCTCTATCTATGCTGTGATAGTTCTAAATCTCTTTATGTCTATGTGCTGTAATCCCTCTCTCTCTCTTTTCTACATCTTTCCCCCTCTCTCTCTATGCTGTAATCTTTCTCCCTCTCTTTTTTTCGCAATGTGCTGTAATCTTTCTCCCACCCTCTTTTTCTCTCTCTTCCTCTATGCTGTATTAATCTGGAGATCTTTGGCCTACATGCCCGTGTGTTGTTAAGCTCCTCCCCCCTCTCTCCCACTCTAATTTACAGGCATTGCAGTGGTTATATAAGATTCCGGGTCAGGGGGTCAGTGACGAAACCAGTGAATGCAGGATAGAGACTATGTTCCCCTGCTCAGATGTGACATGCATCAACCAATGTTTGCGCGCCATGTCATTGACTGTGTCATCAACTGACAAATTGCTATAACATATGATGTGGTCAGCTGATATTTAAAATACCTATCCAGGCGTTGTAAGATCTGGCATGCGTCAGCAACACCTGGGCAGAGGAACGCGCTCTGTGGCTGCAGAGGAAAGAGAGGCGAGAGGCAGAGAATAAGTAACCGAGGAAGAAGTATGAAGAGGAAGAATCATTCAGACAGGAAAGAAAACATACACAGACATGAAAAATAGGAGCAAGGAGAAGTTTAGAAAGAGGAGAATGCAGAAATTCCTGCAGTATTTTCTTCATGGCTGTGTTTGTAAGCATTGCAAAGGAAGCACTCTGAGCTAATAAAATCCCAAATGTGTCCATTTGGATTTTTATTAATGTTTTTGCTGTTCTCCTGCAAACAGGCTGACGTACTAGGGGTCATGCAAGAGACATTGAGATACAGAACACAATATGGGTTAAGATGTGCATGTTTGTAAAGTTAAATGCAGATATTGAAAAGCATAGAAAAAGGAGCGGATGCAAAGCAACTCAATAGGTCCATAGGACAAACAAAAGCAGAGTGTAACTGGAGTTGTAGATAGGAAATGAGAGAAAAGGGTTGAGAGGAACTGAGAGAAAAGGGTGTGTGGAGAGGGAGAGGGAGGGAGGGGTGTGAACGGAGAGCTCTGTCAGCTTGAGCGCTGTTCTACTAACCTACTTACTGATCTCTCCTCTCCTCTACTCATTTAATAACTAGGCTTACCAGTTACGTCATTTAACTTTTGTCATACCCATGCTCACAACCTTTCTATTTTCATCACCAGTATTATTATTGTTCTTGGCTTCATTAGCTCGCTGCACAGACATAAATTCATTGTCAGGTTCTCTCCTTTGGTGATTAATGACACATACACTTCAATTGAGCATATATTAAGTGTTATGCAGAGTGCACTGAGCTTTGATCAGAGAATATAATGGGAGATTTTTGAAAGAATGCTCTTTTGAAATTTGAACCAATTATGTTTATTAGGAATAATAATAAGATATTAATTTAAAGAACATAATGTAGGCCTAACCACATACCTTTTTATGCAATGATAATTTGATCTTAAAGTAAAGCATTTATCCCTCACTTTATTTAAAATTGAGAATACAAAATAAAAAGCAGTATATGTTTTACTTCATAATCCTCTAAAGAGCATCTGTGAAGAAAACAATGAATGCATAAACCTGCAGCCTAATCCAATACAAATAATCAGTTGTGTAAAGTACTTAAGTAAAAATACTCGAATGTACTACTTAAGTAGTTTTTTGGGGTATCTGTACCTTAATATTTATATTTTTAGACAACTTTTACTTTTGCTTCACTACATTCCTAAAGGAAATTATTGACTTTTTACTCCATACATTTTCCCTGAAGCCCAAAAGTACTTACATATTGAATGCTTAGCAGGACAGGAAAGTGGTCTAATTCACACACTCAAGAGAAGATCCCTGTTCATCCCTACTGCCTCTTATCTGGTGGACTCACTAAACACAAATGCTTCATATGTAAATTATGTCTGAATGTTGGAGTGTACCCCTACCTATCCGTAAAAAAAGAAAAAAAGAAAATGATGATGATGCAGTCTGATTTGCTTAATATAAGGAATTTTTAATTATTTATACTTGTACTTTTACTTTTGATACTGAATTATATTTAAAATCAAATAATTTTTGAATTTTACTCAAGTAGAATTTTATTGGGTGACTTTCACTTTAATTGAGTCATTTTCTATTAAGGTATCTTTACTTTTGCTCAAGTATGACAATTGGGTACCTTTTCCACCACTGCAAATAATAAGGGATCATCTAATTGAACATTATATAACAAAGTTATTTTACAATCTCATAAGCAACATGTTTATTCCCTTTCCAGTAATATTGTGTTCTACACAGCATATATGTTTTATGCAGCTCATAACAATAAATCATATTTAATATAAAGGTTTATTATACATATTATATATATTGTTTTGCATATTGCTGAGCAATTGTCTCTGAGGGCCATTGAACTATATGGATTTTTATTCTATGCGTTTAATAACGTTGTAGTAAACTACCAGTGTGTCCAAAATGTTCAACGTTTTCAGGTCTCATATGTGTTCCATAATGGATGCATAATGCTGTTTTATAATGAATAGGTTCATAGTTTCTAACTGAAGAAAAGTATAGGCTAGTTAATTAATTATAAATTTGATATTTAAAAAATGTACTAAAGTAAATGCAATAGGACGAGTTTGATATTAGACAGGTTTGATTTATGAATACAGAACTACAACCTATTTGATAACAAAATAGCCTTATTTTAGTGAGAGAGGAGAAAAAAGCAAAACCCACAATCAGAGCACCTTAGTGCTTAGGTCTATTTGAGACATACATTTTATATATTTTTGAATCACAGCATGTATTAATCTTTTAACGAGGAAAAGAAAACCCTAGAACCAGTCTGCTTTGTGGGAATATTTCCCACGATGTTGCTCTTGTGACACACTGCCACACTTTCCCACGCATGCTCATTTAAGCGCGCGGAAAGGCGCGCGCACAGCTGACGGCGCAAGAGGCGGAGCTTGTGGAGCGAGAGCACGTGAGTCCACGCGCCGAAAGTAGGTTACAGCAGCGAGCGAAAAAAGACATTGAGCTCTAGTCCAGGAACGAAGTGGGAAGGCCAGGAGCTACAATATTTCATTGCATACAGTCCACGCTGAAGAATACTTATTACAGGAAGAATACTTATGCTACACGGAGTAAATACAGAAACAATCTTACTAATAACCTATTCGTTTGATATTTTGTTTGTTTCACAGACCAGCTATTAGAAAACATATGAGAGTTTGTTTTATTTTTTATTCAACAGCTCCTTTTTGGAGCGAAAAAGCTTGTTTAAATTCCTCCATTTTATATTAATTAGCCTACCTGGAGATTTATGACAAAAAATTAATACAGCAAGAAAATGAGAGGTAAGTTTATTCTAATAATACTTAAACAAATGTAGAATGTTATTTTGCTAATTCAAGTTTTGTATGGGAATAATGTTAACTGTGGTGGATGCATTACTTTGAAGTAGCCTACTGTACAGTCAGCTCTGAAGTGCGCGTGTTGAAATCAGGCGCGCTTGGCAATGAACGACGACACAGATCTCAGAAACTTCAACGGACTATTTGACCATGACATGCTTTAAGACAAATAACCCACTACTCTATGTCCCCCCTCAAGATATTTTACAAATCGTATTTAGATACTTAAAACCACTGCACTTATAAAGCAGATATTTTTTTTTAAATACATAGGATTCAAGTTTAAATATACATCTATTTGCATGGATATTTGCGTGCCGTTTCCCATAGGCTTAGGCTATACATATATGACATGTAAATGTGTGCCAATCAGTCTGCAGATAAACTTCGAAGGTGATCTGTTTGTTTGTCTTTGCATGCAGGATGACAAGAATCATTTCGATGTAGTTACTTTTTTTCGCCAGCAATTGGCAGCAATCGTTTTTGGTTATGTAAGAGGGGTGGTGATTGAAATGGCTTTGACGAAAAACATTATATAATCGTGTAATCTATTTGTTATTAGGCCTACAGAGATTATGTTCGTTCAGATCAGTTTGCCGTTCTGCATGTAGCCTAGATACTAGGTAGGTTATAGGTTATCTGGCTGAGTGACTATTGTTGGCCATAATGAACTTGAACATATGTAATAATATAATATTAAGATAATACAAATATTTAAAAAATGCTCCCAACCCCTCAAAACTCGAGAGTTCTGATTTCGTGTCAGTTCTAATTGGTGGTGCGCAGCGGGTGTTTGATATCGCGTGTTGAGGGCGCGTTGTTGTTTTCTGCATCCCGGCATGGAGGACTGTGGGAGAGAGTCCACTGTTCCATTGACCTAGTTCTGTCATTGAGGATTACACAGCATTCAGAGAGGTGGTGCAGGATGGGTGGGGACTGTGGAGGCATGGTTTCTGAGGGGTATCGTAATTTCTAAAACAATCCATTAGCCATTACTTCAATCTGAGGACGTTGCCATGTGCAAACCAATGCGGGTTGTGTGTCAACAACAGAGACTTTGCTGATGCATAAGTGAAAACTTTGGCCAACAAGGAAAATTAAACCAATAAAGTTTATTATAGTCCACATATTATTTGCTACATTGGTTATGTTTTTTTATTGATAGGCTACACAGATATCAGTGTTTAACAGATTATGTTATGTATCATATTTCTATAGCAAATTATTTACATAAACTGAAAGATCATCAATCATTAATAATGGGTAGCAACAACCAGTAGCCTACATTCACCTCTCAGCCCTCACTCTGTTTCCATTGTGAGTTTAGCTACTTGATTAAAGCAACCAGAATCTATGTCACCCATTTGTTTTTAACCACTGCTTGCGTATGTAATAGGATATATTATGTAATTCCTGGCTCTCATTCTCTCCAGTGATCCACACCTCTGTGGATATGCATGGTCCCTCAGGTGCCAATGGCAGGACCACTGTAAACTTAATGGATGCAGCCACTGTAGTGATGACTTTTATGAAGTGCACTTCTCCTAAGTGAGAAGAGAACTCTGTCTGCCACACTGTCTGAAGTGGTACAGCCATGTAGTGCATAGTTTTAGCAAAGGATCAAAGACAAAGTAGAGCAGTGGAGGCAGCTCTCTGCTCCCAAGGGCACTGTTGATCAAGCTCAAAGTCATTATCTGTCAGGAGATGTTCACAGTGGGGCTACAGAATGTGTGAAGGTGCCTCTCTCTGACAACTGGCTGCTAATGTTCCACTCCCTGGAGCTTTAACTCTTGCCCTGCCAAGAGTTGATTCATCCTCCTTTGACTCCCTATACAGTATAACTAGACTAGTGCCGGGAATTTTGCCTGACCGGGAAAAAAACAACGGACCCCAGATTAAGGCTATAGGCTACATACAATGAAAAACTGCTGGCCCAAAGTATAGTCTGACTATTTGTTTGGGAGCAGAGTCGTAAAGACATAGAGTTATATATGATGTGTCAAAATGTGGTTGTAGCACAGCCCTAAATATGTTCCAGGGGGGGGGGTGACCACACAAGATTATATGGTGTCCAAAGCAGAGGACAAAAGTACATTTGTTTAAAATGTTTGTTTTTGCAGCTTTTTTGTTACATATACATTTTACGCGCATTTTACGTACATGGTACTTTCACAGCATTCACATAACAAAGATATTGTTTATTTTATACGGACATTATATTTTGGATAGCTAGTACTCAGACATCTCGGGTCATTATACAGTATATAGTGTTTTCAGTACTAACTATTACCAATCATGTGCTTTTTATTCCCAACCCTCAGCTGCTCTCAGCCCATCCCTCCTGTCTCTGTAGACCACCCTCTTTTGATTTCCATGTGCCATACATTTTTCAAATGTGATGTCTTACAGGAAATTTGAACCTTTCTAATCACATAGTATCAACAGATTGTGAGTTATAGATGAAATTTTTTCCTAAGAGTATTATTATATTGTTGACTGATTGACTATGGCTTTCCAAATCGCCCAACACTGCCATCATCACCCAACACAATCATCGCCCGACACAATGTTAAATGTTGTGATTTTTAAGCCATTCCTTAACCTGTTACTCGAAATAAGCTACATGGGGGGAATACCAGAATAAATTATCTAAGATTCTGTCTCTTCGCAGCAAAATATGCAGAGCTAAGATTGTTGTATGCTCCATATATACAGTATATAGCATCCAATTTGTATCTTTAATATATGGCAGACAAACAAGTTCCCTACCTTCTCCCCCTTCCACTTGCCACCTCCATGTTGCGGTAATGTTGCCATCAGTATATAACATAAAGATAAAATAAAGACGGCACTTCTAAAAGCCTGTTTCACACCATAGCATGCTGAATTTGCAAGATAACTTTTCTTTCATTTTGATTTCGGCACAAATTAAAATGTGGCACTGACTCGCCCATTGATTGTTTCAGCATTGTCTCAATGAAGAGTTCGACATTCGACTAACCATGTGTGACATGTACGCGCAGTTACAGTACAAGCCTGCTAGAGTTAGCGGCAGGCAGATGAGCAATATCCACCGTCATAGTACGGATGAAGCCTGACCTGGAACAGCAGAGGGAGCACCCCCGAATCCACATTGACGGGACAGTAGTGGGGAAGGTGTAACGTTTTAAGTTCCTCGGCGTACACATCACGGACAAACTGAAATGGTCCACCCACACAGATATCCTCCTCTGGAGGCTGAAGAAATTTGGCTTGTCACCAAACACACAGACTTTTACAGATGCACAATCGAGAGCATCCTGTCGGGCTGTATCACCGCCTGGTACGGCAACTGCTCCGCCCCTAACCGTAAGGCTCTCCAGAGGGTAGTGAGGTTTGCACAACGCATCACCGGGGGCAAACTACCTGCCCTCCAGAAAACCTACACCACCCGATGTCACAGGAAGGCCAAAAAAATCATCAAGGACAACAACCACCCGAGCCACTGCCTGTTCAAAGCGGGGACCGAGAGACTGAAAAACAGCTTCTATCTCAAGGCCATCAGACTGTTAAACAGCCATCACTAACATTGAGTGGCTGCTGCCAACATACTGACTCTTTAATAATGGAAAAACTGATGTAATAAATGTATCACTAGCCACTTTAAACAATGCCACTTTATATAATGTTTACATACCCTACATTACTCATCTCATATGTATATACTGTACTGTATACCATCTACTGCATCTTGCCTATGCCGTTCGGCCATCACTCATTCATATATTTTTATGTACATATTCTTATTCATTCCTTTACACTTGTGTGTGTATAAGGTAGTTGTTGTGAAATGTTAGGCTAGATTACTTGTTAGATATTACTGCATGGTCAGAACTAGAAGCACAAGCATTTCGCTACACTCGCATTAACATCTGCTAACCATGTGTATGTGACAAATAAAATTTGATTTGATCTAAGACAGGGAATTTTTACTTCTTGCAACTATAGGGGGTGCTGTTCCGCATTAGCATTTTTTGGTCTCCAAATTAAACTGCCTCGTGCTCAATTCTTGATCGTACAATATGCATATTATTGTTATTATTGGATAGAAAACACTTTCTAGTTTCTATAGCCGTTGGAATTTTGTCTCTGAGTGGTACAGAACTACTTCTACAGCACTTTTCCTGACGGAGTCAGATTTCAGAAATTTTGACCCCTGATCTGGGGTCGGTTTTAAGGTGCCTGTAAATGCTATGGAGAAACCGACACTGCCTACGTCTTCCTCTGGGTGTCAGTACGTCATCACGCTTTGAATGGATTCGATTGCGCAATCAGAGCCACTATAAAACACGAAAACGTGGAAGTACCGTTCTCTTCCTGCATGCGTCTTGCGCAAGATGGACATCAGACCTGCCTCCTTCCAAATGGTTGTTTAGCCAGTGATATTTCTCCGGTCATGTTTTTACTCGTTATAGTTGTTAGAAACATCATAATGTAGTTAATTTTAACCGTTTTATAGCAATTTATATCCGTTTAGTGCGATTTTGAGGAATTTCTTTGTCGTGCACTCTGAAACTTTGGGCACGTTTCGGGGTCCCGTTCGATCGTTAGTGGACATTTCGAAGGACAGAGGACATCTATCGACCAAAAGAAGATTAGACCCAAGAAAGGATACATTGCCCAAGAATCTGATGGAAAATCACCTCATAGTAAGAAATATTTAATATGATAAATCGTTGTTCTGTCGAAATATTTTAAACGCATATTACGCCATTTTGTTTGTTATAGCTTCTCTTGGCGAACGCTGTATAAGAAAGTAAGGATAATTTTAGAAATGTAAATCAGCGATTGCATTAAGAACTAATTTGTCTTTCGATTCCTGTCAACCCTGTATTTTTTAGTCAAGTATATGATTAGCTTTCGATTAAACTAGATCACTCTGAAAGATGACGTCTGACATTTTGAGGCTTGATTTCCTACTATTTTCATTGTATAACCACGGTTTTGTATGGCTAAATATGCACATTTTCGAACAAACTCTATATGTATGTTGTAAAATGATGTTACAGGAGTGTCATCGGAAGAATTCTGAGAAGGTTAGTGAAAAAATTCATATATTTTGGCGATGATTACGTTATAGCTCTCTTTGGCTTGAATCGATGCTCTGGTAACGTTTGCACATGTGGTATGCTAACTTATCGATTTATTGTGTTTTCGCTGTAAAACGCTTAGAAAATCTGAAATATTGTCTGAAATCACAAGATCTGGGTCTTTCATCTGGTGTCTTGGACTTGTGATTGAATGATATTTAGATGCTACTATCTACTTGTGAAGCTATGCTAGCTATGCTAATCAGTGTGTGGGGGGGGGTGGGGGGTGATCCCGGACCCGGGGTAGAGGCTCGTGAAAGGTTAAATGTATGTAAACTTCCCACTTCAACTGTATGTTACACTCAAAATGATATATGGCAGTGGAGTAAAATACATAGAGAGCAAAAGAGAAGTGGATGTTTCATACACCAAAAATAACGCCACAAACCACACCCATAAAACAAGAATAAATGCTGAAATTAAATGAAAAACTGTCAAAGCAACGACCAAATAAAAACATTTATCAAAAAAGTATACATTTTGGGAAACAAAAAAAACTGTGCAATCTGGTTATATCATTTATTTTCCTACTCAATATTTAGTATTAACACAGTATCACTGATTGTTACCTAATGTAGCTAGGCTAGATCATCAGTCACCATCATTGGTACTGTACACACTTAAGTCCACTCTCAGTCCACTCCTGTGAATTACTCAATCCTCTTGTGCATATTTAAAGAGTCTGTATCAGCCATACACTCTCACATAATACTACTTTGTGTAGGTAGGCCATGCTGATGTGGAGAGAGGGAGAAGTTATCACTATCGACAAAGCTGTTTCGAAAACAGGTGCTAGGTGGTACTGTAGGCCCCATCAGCAGCCTAGCCCAGAGAGAGGGTTATGTTTAATCAACTAAATGTCCCCTTCACCTTGCAATAAAGCTCTAGGACAAGAGCACTTCACACAAGATGTTCTATGTTGTATATATAGCTTAAACCCTTAACGCATATGCAATGTAGGTTAAACATACAGTGTGTCAAGTAAATACAAAGTGCAAGGTAAATAGGACCTTTGGACTCCCTATGAGCTGTTTAGAGTAAGATAAGAGAGCAAAGTCTCTGACTGCAGGCTTTACTGCTGGGACAAGCAAACTGACCGGCAGAGACTCACACACTGACACAGAGTTGCCTCAGAAGATACCTCAAGATACATGACCTCAGATAACTGACAGTACCACTAACTGCTTTAGGGCACTAAAACTCTAATCAAATCCCACCCTCAATCACAATTGTCTGCAGATTGAGATAGCATGAACATTTTCAGACTTTGACAACACTCCTCTCCCACTTAGTAGATGACTATTACAACATGAGTTATGTCCCTTAATATACATTATTTCTAAACTGGTTCCTCTCTCTCTCTATATATATACAGTGGGGAGAACAAGTATTTGATACACTGCCGATTTTGCAGGTTTTCCTACTTACAAAGCATGTAGAGGTCTGTAATTTTTATCATAGTTACACTTCAACTGTGAGAGACGGAATCTAAAACAAAAATCCAGAAAATCACATTGTATGATTTTTAAGTAATTAATTTGCATTTTATTGCATGACATAAGTATTTGATCACCTACCAACCAGTAAGAATTCCGGCTCTCACAGACCTGTTAGTTTTTCTTTAAGAAGCCCTCCTGTTCTCCACTCATTACCTGTATTAACTGCACCTGTTTGAACTCGTTACCTGTATAAAAGACACCTGTCCACACACTCAATCAAACAGACTCCAACCTCTCCACAATGGCCAAGACCAGAGAGCTGTGTAAGGACATCAGGGATAAATTGTAGACCTGTACAAGGCTGGGATGGGCTACAGGACAATAGCCAAGCAGCTTGGTGAGAAGGCAACAACTGTTGGCACAATTATTAGAAAATGGAAGAAGTTCAAGATGACGGTCAATCACCCTCGGTCTGGGGCTCCATGCAAGATCTCACCTCGTGGGGCATCAATGATCATGAGGAATGTGAGGGATCAGCCCAGAACTACACGGAAGGACCTGGTCAATGACCTGAAGAGAGCTGGGACCACAGTCTCAAAGAAAACCATTAGTAACACACTACGCCGTCATGGATTAAAATCCTGCAGCGCACGCAAGGTCCCCCTGCTCAAGCCAGCGCATGTCCAGGCCCGTCTGAAGTTTGCCAATGACCATCTGGATGATCCAGAGGAGGAATGGGAGAAGGTCATGTGGTCTGATGAGACAAAAATAGAGCTTTTTGCTCTAAACTCCACTCGCCGTGTTTGGAGGAATAGAAGGATGAGTACAACCCCAAGAACACCATCCCAACCGTGAAGCATGGAGGTGGAAACATCATTCTTTGGGGATGCTTTTCTGCAAAGGGGACAGGACGACTGCACCGTATTGAGGGGAGGATGGATGGGGCCATGTATCGCGAGATCTTGACCAACAACCTCCTTCCCTCAGTAAGAGCATTGAAGATGGGTCGTGGCTGGGTCTTCCAGCATGACAACGACCCGAAACACACAGCCAGGGCAACTAAGGAGTGGCTCCGTAAGAAGCATCTCAAGGTCCTGGAGTGGCCTAGCCAGTCTCCAGACCTGAACCCAATAGAAAATCTTTGGAGGGAGCCGAAAGTCCGTATTGCCCAGCGACAGCCCCGAAACCTGAAGGATCTGGAGAAGGTCTGTATGGAGGAGTGGGCCAAAATCCCTGCTGAAGTGTGTGCAAACCTGGTCAAGAACTACAGGAAACGTATGATCTCTGTAATTGCAAACTAAGGTTTCTGTACCAAATATTCAGTTCTGCTTTTCTGATGTATCAAATACTTATGTCATGCAATAAAATGCAAATTAATTACTTAAAAATCATACAATGTGATTTTCTGGATTTTTGTTTTAGATTCCGTCTCTCACAGTTGAAGTGTACCTATGATAAAAATTACAGACCTCTACATGCTTTGTAAGTAGGAAAACCTGCAAAATTGTCAGTGTATCAAATACTTGTTCTCCCCACTGTATATATATATATATATATACAGTGGAGAGAACAAGTATTTGATACACTGCCGATTTTGCAGGTTTTCCTACTTACAAAGCATGTAGAGGTCTGTAATTTTTATCATAGGTACACTTCAACTGTGAGAGACGGAATCTAAAACAAAAATCCAGAAAATCACATTGTATGATTTTTAAATAATTAATTTGCATTTTATTGCATGACATAAGTATTTGATCACCTACCAACCAGTAAGAATTCCGGCTCTCACAGACCTGTTAGTTTTTCTTTAAGAAGCCCTCCTGTTCTCCACTCATTACCTGTATTAACTGCACCTGTTTGAACTCGTTACCTGTATAAAAGACACCTGTCCACACACTCAATCAAACAGATTCCAACCTCTCCACAATGGCCAAGACCAGAGAGCTGTGTAAGGACATCAGGGATAAAATTGTAGACCTGCACAAGGCTGGGATGGGCTACAGGACAATAGGCAAGCAGCTTGGTGAGAAGGAAACAACTGTTGGCGCAATTATTAGAAAATGGAAGAAGTTCAAGATGACGGTCAATCACCCTCGGTCTGGGGCTCCATGCAAGATTTCACCTCGTGGGGCATCAATGATCATGAGGAAGGTGAGGGATCAGCCCAGAACTACACGGCAGGACCTGGTCAATGACCTGAAGAGAGCTGGGACCACAGTCTCAAAGAAAACCATTAGTAACACACTACGCCGTCATGCATTAAAATCCTGCAGCGCACGCAAGGTCCCCCTGCTCAAGCCAGCGCATGTCCAGGCCCGTCTGAAGTTTGCCAATGACCATCTGGATGATCCAGAGGAGGAATGGGAGAAGGTCATGTGGTCTGATGAGACAAAAATAGAGCTTTTTGGTCTAACTCCACTCGCCGTGTTTGGAGGAAGAAGAAGTATGAGTACAACCCCAAGAACACCATCCCAACCGTGAAGCATGGAGGTGGAAACATCATTCTTTGGGGATGCTTTTCTGCAAAGGGGACAGGACGACTGCACCGTATTGAGGGGAGGATGGATGGGGCCATGTATCGCGAGATCTTGGCCAACAACCTCCTTCCCTCAGTAAGAGCATTGAAGATGGGTCGTGGCTGGGTCTTCCAGCATGACAACGACACAAAGCACACAGCCATGGCAACTAAGGAGTGGCGCCGTAAGAAGCATCTCAAGGTCCTGGAGTGGCCTAGCCAGTCTCCAGACCTGAACCCAATAGAAAATCTTTGGAGGGAGCTGAAACTCCGTATTGCCCAGCGACAGCCCCGAAACCTGAAGGATCTGGAGAAGATCTGTAGGGAGGAGTGGGCCAAAATCCCTGCTGCAGTGTGTGCAAACCTAGTCAAGAACTACAGGAAACGTATGATCTCTGTAATTGCAAACAAAGGTTTCTGTACCAAGTATTAAGTTCTGCTTTTCTGATGTATCAAATACTTATGTCATGCAATAAAATGCAAATTAATTACTTAAAAATCATACAATGTGATTTTCTGGATTTTTGTTTTAGATTCCGTCTCTCATAGTTGAAGTGTACCTATGATAAAAATTACAGACCTCTACATGCTTTGTAAGTAGGAAAACCTGCAAAATCGGCAGTGTATCAAATACTTGTTCTCCCCACTGTATATACCCTACAGTACATTCGGAAAGTATTCAGACCCCTTTACTCTTTCCACATTTTGTTACGTTACAGCCTCATTCTAAAATGGATGAAATAGTTTTTTCCCCCGTCATCAGTCTATACCCAATACCCCATAATGACAAAGCAAAACCAGGTTTTTAGAAATGTTTGCTAATTTATTCAAAATGAACATCTGAAATACATTATTTACACAAGTATTCAGACCCTTTACTCAGTACTTTGTTGAAGCACCTTTGGCAGCGATTACAGTCTGGACTCTTCTTGAGTATGACACTACAAGCTTGGCATCTGTATTTGGGGAGTTTCTCCCATTCTTCTCTGCAGATCCTCAAACTCTGTCAGGTTGGATGGGTAGCGTCGCTGCACAGCTATTTTCAGGTCTCTCCAGAGATGTTCGATCGCGTTCAAGTTCAGGCTCTGGCTGGGCCACTCAAGGACATTCAGAGACTTGTCCTGAAGCCACTCCTGTGTTGTCTTGGCTGTGGGCTTAGGGTTGTTGTCCTGTTAGAAGGTGAACTTTCGCCCCAGTTTGAGGTCCTGAGCTCTCTGGAGCAGGGTTTCATCAAGGATCTCTCTGTACTTTGCTCTGTTCATCTTTCCCTCGATCTAGACTAGTCTCCCAGTCCCTGCCACTGAAAAACATCCCCACAACATGATGCATCCACCACCATGCTTCACCGTAGGGATGGTGCCAGGTTTCCTCCAGACGTGACGCTTGGCATTCAGGCCAACGAGTTCAATCTTGGTTTCATCAGACCAGAGAATCTTGTTTCTCATGGTCGGAGAGTCCGTTAGGTGCCGTTTGTCAAACTCCAAGCGGGCTGTCATGTGCCTTTTACTGAGGAGTGGCTCTGTCTAGTCACTACCATAAAGGACTGTTTGGTGGAGTGCTGCAGAGATGGTTGTCCTTCTGGAAGGTTCTCCCATCTCCACAGAAGGAACTCTAGAGCTCTGTCAGAGTGACCATCGGGTTCTTTGTCACCTCCCTGACCAAGGCCCTTCCCCGATTTCTCAGTTTGGCCCGGCGGCCAGGTCCAGGAAGAGTCTTGGTGGTTCCAAACGTCTTCTATTTAAGAATGATGGAGGCCACTGTGTTCTTGGGGACCTTCAATGCTGCAGAAATGTTTTGGTACACTTCCCCAGATCTGTGCCTCGACACAATCTTGTCTCGGAGCTCTACGGACAATTCCTTTCGACCTCATGGCTTGACTTCATGGAACTTGCTCTGACATGCACTGTCAACTATGGGAACTTATGTAGACAGGTGTGTGCCTTAACGAATCATGTCCAATCAATTTAATTCACCACAGGTGGACTCCAATCACGTTGTAGAAACATCTCAAGGATGATCAATGGAAACAGGATGCACCTGAGCTCAATTTCGAGTATCATAGCAAAGGGTCTGAATACTTACGTAAATAAGTTATCTGTTTTTTTATTTTTAATAAATTAGCAAACATTTCTAAAAACCTGTTTTCGCTTTGTCATCATGGGGTATTATGTGTAGATTGATGAGGGGGGAAAACATGTCATCCATTTTAGAATAAGGCTGTAATGTAACAAAATGTGGAAAAGGGGAAGGGGTCTGAATACTTTCCAAATGCCCTGAATATCATCTTATCTCACTCATATTGGTTCCACTTTATTTTACTGCCCACTAATTACCTGGTATTTACCATGGTGCAATGTTTATTTTTACATAATTATTACTTTTTGTTTTCCTAGAGAGAGTGCATTTATGAGAGTAACATACAAATAGTCCTTGGTCTAAACTTGACAGAGTGTAACGGCTGTCATATTCGTTCTCCTCCTCAGACGAGGAGGAGCATGGATCGGACCAACACGCAGCGAGGTATGTAGACATAATGATTTATTAAATGAAGACGAAACACGAAGAACACTTGAATAAACTACAAAACAACAAACAACGTTAAACAGACCTGAACTTGTGAACCTAAAAAACAATGAACGCACGAACAGGAAAAAACGAACGAACGAGACGAGACAGTACCGTGTGGTGTAACAAACACAGACACAGCAACAATCACCCACAAACAAACAGTGTGAACAACCTACCTTAATATGGTTCTCAATCAGAGGAAACGTCAAACACCTGCCCCTAATTGAGAACCATATCAGGCAACACCATTGAACCCAACATAGAAACACATAACATAGACTACCCACCCAGCTCACGTCCTGACCAACTAAACAAAGTTAAACAAAGGAAAATAAGGTCAGGAACGTGACACAGAGCATGACTACAGGTCAAACGTCCCTGACCCATTGATCAAACCAGAAATGTAAGGCCCATGAGAACTCATCATTCTTGACAAAATGTCCAGAAACATTGCTGACATTCTGAACTGCTACGTACTACTGTATGGTCATTGTAAAAATAAAATAAAAATCTTAACTGACTTGCCTAGTTAAATAAAGGTTAAATAAATTAATGGAAAAAATATGGCGCTGTGTGTACTTTACATGCCAATTAATTAGTCATCCATTTGAATTGTGTGAAAAGTTTTCAAGTGTTGAATCCATGAGCACTTTATGTAACTATGTCCAGGCAGCCCATTACACTCCTGCAGGTCTCTCTGGCCATGCTAGGGGTATTAATAGTTTTATGGACAGCTGAAAATGCACTCAAATACTTGACATGCTGCCACAAGTTGAGCACCAGTGTAAGTTACAGGCAGGGCCCCTTCAGAATATACTGTATGTTGAAAATACTCTTGTACTGCCTGGTGTTACATAAGTGGAAAATGGATGGCAATACAGCTGTATTTACTCCACAGTTTCTAAAGTGCTCATTAATCTTTCACTTATCAAACATAGACTGTTTTCTTAAGCCTGTGAACATTTCCATTCCCCTGTCAGTGATTGAATCAGATTTGGTTCCAACTTAAAATAGGAAAGAAAGAAATCGGATAACATGCCTTGCAAGGCCGCCACCCGAAGTACCTCCCCCTTGCTGAATGGGAAAGTGTGTCAGTAGAACAGCTCCTCTCTCGTAGCCTGACTGCTCCACAGCTGAGCGGCATGTGAGTTAACATATCAGAGACAAAGCTATGCTCCCAGGAACCAATGTGAGCGAAAGGGGAGGGGTAGGCTTTTCACAGCATTGCTAGGGTGACCTCCTCCCTGAATGAGTGTTTTCGTGGCGCAAAGCCAGACAGCAGTTATATAACATGGTGAGGGTGGGGGCCAGGAGTGCTGGATGTGGTAGAGAGAGGTTTTTTCCCACTGCCTTTATTTATTTCCTTTTTTGATGAGCTGGTAAAGGGCAGTTAATACTGTTGCTGCCTGCAAATTAAATGTTACCTAACGCCTTGCGTCACTGTAACACAAAGTAGTTCAGAAAAAATCATTCAACACACCCAGCAGTCAAAGCAAACAGAGAAAAAAAACTCTTTTTTTTGAGAGTAGACATTTTATCTTCTGTAGCGGAGGACGCTCTCCTGAAGCTGGGGCTTTTGTTAACCTCTTGACATTTAGTTCACCCTGGAGGAGGAACAGTGCCAGTGAAACTTTATAACCCCAGACCCTAGCTAATGCATATTGACCTGCTACTCTGGGCCATAGGAGGCCCTGCCACTTAGATAAACAGCATAATGAAAAGAACAGCCTGTTTCAGGGCGAGAGGGCTCAGGGCTGTGCACACACTGTTAAAGTTGTAGTCTGTGTGTTCCATTTGTAGATTTTGGCAGGATGCATTCTTCTAATTTCTTTCATCCCACGAGTTGACATTTAAACAATCTTTAATATGAACACATTTTATATTACATTTTATATTTTTATCGCTTGGGTGGAATGTTTTTATCTGCAAATTGTTGCAGATGGGCTTTTGCATTTGATAGTGTTTCTTTTGGGTTCAAAATCAGGGCAGTTGGTAATTAAGATGAAACAGATTAAAAGGTGGCTAATCCTCCTTATTTGATAGCGTTTCTTATGTCTCCACCTCTCGTGTACTTTCTCACACAGTTCTGGCACAATTCACAAGACGATTGAACCATGTCATACTAGAGATTAATAAACCCAACCCAAGACACCATCACAGTAGAATTTATTATCTAGTCTAGGGACTTTTAAAGCACAATCAGTGCTTTCAGTCTGAACACAGCTATTGAACAACTTGTATGAAGCACCAATCAATAATGTACATCCACCTAACATGTTCAAATGTGTTAAGTATGCAATGCACTAATGTGTTATTGACTGTACGTTTGTTTATTCCATGTGTAACTGTGTTTGTGTCGCACTGCTTTGCTTTATCTTGGCCAGGTCGCAGTTGTAAATGAGAACTTGTTCTCAACTGGACTACCTGGTTAAATAAAAGTGAAATTAAAACATTTAAAAAATGTTCCTCCTCTCCTTCCAGCACAAATTGAAGTAATACCCTGCAAGATCTGTGGGGACAAGTCATCAGGGATCCACTATGGCGTAATCACCTGTGAAGGCTGCAAGGTGAGCAACCTCAACCACGGCGTGCCTTGGAGATCTGTTCACTCCACTTGAGTGTTCTATTTTAGTTTTGCGTACTCTCATCCCTAAAGAATACCCTCAGCAAATTCAATCAATATAGATATTTATATATTGTATGCCCTTGTCCAGTACTTCAGCCCTCCCTGCTTCTGTGCCTGTGTTCATGGTGTTTGTGCTTGTGTGTGTGTGTGTTTGTAGGGTTTCTTCAGACGCAGCCAGCAAAACAATGCTATGTACTCCTGCTCCCGGCAGAGGAACTGTCTGATTGACCGCACCAATCGGAATCGCTGCCAACATTGCCGGCTGCAGAAGTGCCTGGCCCTGGGCATGAGCCGTGATGGTGAGTGTCAAACACAAACACAACAAGGTCAGTCCAGAGGGCATCACTGTCTGTCAGTCTCTTCACTGGATGCTAGGGCTCTCTGGGTCTTATTGAAAGGCCATGTGTAGAGTTCATTTATACTGTGTGAAATCACTGCTGGAATCATGCCAGAGACACAGCAGTGATGCTATGGAATTCAATTATCAGTGGATTTGATTCTATATTTAGTTTTATTTTGGCTCCATATGGGCGTATGAGCTCATAATTCATTCCCTGGTTATTGACTGACTCTTTATCTCCTTTGCTGGTACAGCTGTGAAGTTTGGCCGCATGTCCAAAAAGCAGAGAGACAGCCTATACGCTGAGGTCCAGAAGCACCAGGCGTCCCAGGAGTTAGCTGCCGCCCGTGAGGAGGGAGCCGAGGTCGAAGGTCATGGCCGGGCATACAGCAGAGGCTCCAGTGCCGCCCTCAGCGACCTTGACGACATGGCCACTCTGCCGGATGGCCTGCTGTTCGACCTACCCCTGACACCAGAGGGCGCCGAAAGAGAGTACTGCAATCTGGAGATGATAGGGGGCAGCAGCTCCTCCTCTCAGAGTTCGCCCGAACAGAACGGACTGGACTTCGGAGATGGCAACCACCACATCAAGCATGAGTACCAGCTGCTGCATGAGTCCAGCCTGTTCACACACACGCTGCTCAACACTCTACCCGAAGGGTTCTCAATACTCGAGATCGGTAAGTGGAACTGTCACTCTTATCATTATCTGCTTTGTGTCACTATAACGATCACTAGATTGTTTTTCATTGAGTGTGGTTGAAAGCTAACCCATACTTGACTTGTCCATTTCCAGAGCGTATTACTGCTAGTGTGGTAAAGTCTCACATAGAGACCAGTCAGCACGGCAGTGAGGAGCTGAAGAGACTTGTCTGGTCCCTGTACACCCCTGAGGAGACACGCAGCTTCCAGAGCAAGGTAAACATCAATGTCCTGTAGCAGGATTAACTCAGTGGCCTAGTACTCTGTGACCTATATACTCTGACACCCCTATGTGCTATTCCCAATGTCATATATAACATGGGCATCCCTCTGGTCTCTCTTTCAGTCTGCGGAAGTCATGTGGCAGCATTGTGCCATCCACCTCACCAATGCCATCCAGTACGTGGTGGAGTTTGCCAAGCGCATCACTGGATTCCTGGATCTTTGTCAGAACGACCAGATCATTCTTCTCAAAGCAGGTCGGTACCTACTGTTAGGACATTGGAGGAGTGCATTTCATAACACTATTCCATGACCTCAGCTTTCTCTGACCTTAAAGCATAGTTCCTGTTCACACAACCTGAGCATGTATCCATTTACTTCATTAACATGTCTCAGTACTTAATGTTGTAGTATAGTACTACAACATTAATACACAATAGTATATCTGAAAAACATGTGTGTCTATAGTTAGAAAAACAAACTCCAGCATTTGGACTACATTTTAGCATATACAAATCATTTCTCCTAATTTGTGCACACAAAATACTGTATTTGTCACATTTTGCATATAGGGCCACTACATTTTGCATATAGGGCCACTACATTTTGCATATAGGGCCACTACATTTTGCATATAGGGCCACTACATTTTGCATATAGGGCCACTACATTTTGCATATGGGGCCACTACATTTTGCATATGGGGCCACTACATTTTGCATATGGGGCCACTACATTTTGCATATAGGGCCACTACATTTTGCATATACCTGGAGGTTGCTACATAAATGAACAACATATGACGCAAAGACCAAATTCTGTTTCCAATGATTTTGAAGAAAATAGTTATTATTCTAACGCTGGTTTTTCATTATGGGATGCTTGTTCATCATCATTGTTTGAATTGTAAAACAATTTATTTAAAAAAGGATTTTATTGATAATTTATTGAAATACATTTGATGTTATGATATGAAATATATGTATTTTATTGACTGACAACATGGAATTCATGTTTTATTTAATGTTGTTTGTGTGTACATGTTGGAGCATCCTCTGTTCCCTTTTTTTTTCTTTCTCTCTCTGTCTCTCCCTCTCCGTCTTTCTCTCCCTCTCCGTCTCTCTGTCCGTCTCTCTCTCTCCGTCTCTCCCTCCCTCTCCGTCTCTCCCTCGCCTTCTCTCCGTCTCTCTCTCTCCGTCTCTCTCTCTCTCTCTCCGTCTTTCTCTCCCTCCCTCTCCGTCTTTCTCTCCCTCCCTCTCCGTCTTTCTCTCCCTCCCTCTCCGTCTTTCTCTCCCTCCCTCTCCGTCTTTCTCTCCCTCCCTCTCCGTCTTTCTCTCCCTCCCTCTCCGTCTTTCTCTCCCTCCCTCTCCGTCTTTCTCTCCCTCTCGGTCTTTCTCTCCCTCTCGGTCTTTCTCTCCCTCTCCGTCTCTCTCTCTCCATCTCTCTCTCTCTCCGTCTCACCCTCTCCGTCTCACTCTCTCCGTCTCTCTCTCTCCGTCTCTCTCTCTCCGTCTCTCTCTCTGTCTCTCCCTCTCCATCTCTCCCTGTTCATCTTTGTGGTATATTTATGATCTCTTCAGGATGTCTGGATGTGCTTCTGATTCGCATGTGTCGCGCCTACAACCCCATCAACAACACTGTTCTGTTTGATGGCAAGTTTGCCAGTGCACAGACCTTCAAAGCTCTTGGTGAGTCCCCTCTTTATGAAACCAAATCATGAATATTTATTCACACACCCACAAAATTCTAGGTCAACCTTTCATTAGTTTCCGTTAAAAAAAAGGCGTTTGTTTTGATGACACCTGTTTTTCCCCCTGTTTTCTCCCAGGTTGTGATGACCTTGTGGGTGCCGTATTTGACCTGGCCAAGAGCCTGAGCCGTATGCAGCTCTCTGAAGAGGAAATGGCTCTGTTCAGTGCTGCTGTTCTCCTGTCACCAGGTAATCCTCACACTCCCAGTTCTAAATCAGACACTAAGTAATATGTAAGAAGGAAAACCAGCACAGTCTAACTGTGGTTGTCGCTCTCTTTTTCCTCCAGACCGACCATGGTTGAAAGACACCCAACAGGTGCAGAAGCTTCAAGAGAAAGTATATCTCTCTCTGCAGCATTGTCTACACAGATGTGGCTCATCGGAGGAGAAACTGGCAAAGGTACAGACTTGCAGGAGATTATATATTCCTTTATTCCTCAAACAGGCCTTTGTTAGTGGATTTTGAGTGAAATGTGAAAACTTCACATTTTCTGTCTCTTTTCCCTTGTCTCGCTCTCTCACTTCTTCTACCTCTAAGATGGTGTCCAAGCTTCCCATGATGAAGTCCATCTGCAATCTCCACATTGACAAGCTCAAGTTTTTCCGTCTCCTCCACCCAGAGACGGCATACAATTTCCCCCCTCTGTACCGTGAGGTGTTCAGCAGTGAAATCACCTTCCCAGACGCCACAATGGGCTAAAAATCTGTTCAGATATGAAAGTTATTCATATAGAGACAGAAAGATGTAGGGAAGGATAGGTAGAGAGGGAGAGGAACGTGGCAACAGCGAAGCAACCAGCAGCTCAGTGAAAATCCTGCACGCTACACTTTAGGAACACTACTCTGTCGCTTGGACTGTAAGCCAGTCCAGGCTATGAAATTCAACACTAGGTGCTGGGTACTATGCGCATGCTACTTATTTTTGTTGTTGACTAAAACGGTTCTGAGAGCTTGAGATCTCCCTCAAGTTAAAGTCCTCTGTAAAATGAGTATGACTTCTTTGAATGTACCCCACAGACATGCAGCACAGCCCTAGGTTTGAGACAGAGTGTACTATATACCCTACTATCCTGCCCCATGGAGGAGTTGCTGTGTAGATCTTTATTTTATTGCAGTTCTACAGCTCAATTTTAGTTTCTTATTTGGTAGTGCCCATACTTTGCAGTTTTGTATCCTATGAACAAACTGTTTAAAGGGACCAAGATCAAACAGATAGTCGGGCAGATTTGTTTTGCATGCAAGACATGGACAAAGAGACCCAGGGTGTCTATTACCATCCATGCAGACTTGCACACACAGCACTAAGACAAAGCACTTATGCTGACCTATATATGTATTTTTACAGGCACACATTCAGACACTGATATTTTTGAGCTCTTGACTTTATTTTTTTTAATGCAATCATAGACCTCGGTCCCACTACCCTTTCCCCTTGCAAATGCCACTTAGAGAGCGAAAGAGAGAATCACAGAAGTATTTTGAAAGTATTTTTAAACGTTCCTTACGTATACACTTATATTTAATCATGTAAAATAAAATTAGACAGGGATTTATATACAGTGTATATAAAAGGGAGAGATAGAATGATTCAGGTCGTTATTGTTATTGGGAGAGAATGTGTTTTCAATGACTTACCTGGTTAAATAAAGGCAATTAAATAAAGATAAATAGATTCCCCATGACAGTGTGATGAATGTTCATCTGTCAGTCAAAGACTGCCTGACCATATTCTGGGGAACTGGGATGAAAAATGATTAGATTAATAGCACTTACCATCTAAGAGCCCTCCACCCGATCCGGACCATTTTCTTGTGCTACCAAGAATCTCAGGGTTCCAACTCAAAAGACTGCCGATTGTCCTCCTGAATCTAACAGAAGTGGGATCTGTGGGTCCAATACAATACTTTGTTGAGCAGAGAAAGGAAGCAGATGATAAGAAGAAAACAAACAGGTGGCAAACACACTTTCCTGTGCTCCCACATAGGTAACAACCGCAATGGGGAAAGGGGTTTGACCTTTGACCAGCAGGGGGAAGGTGGAGACTCATGCCCTCCCTGTGTGTTCAAGCAGTCTACTGTTTCAGACTGAACTGAAGGTGTGCTGATTTGTTAATGATGCCCTCTCACCCTAACCCTCCCCCCTTCTACCTCACCCTCTCCCAAACACATACCGATGTGATCTCTTAATTTGATCACTGTTGTCGCAGATAATTTACTGCACAACAGTAAATGCAAATTGTAGTGTATTCAAGGTTTAAAAACTCTTATAAAGTTTGTAAATTCCAAACGAAAAATGTATTTACCCACATAATTCACATTTCCTGTTGCTGCAGGATTATTTTCCTGCTGTGAGAAACTGGTCAAATTAAGAGAGTACACCTGTATGGCACAACAAAGGGTTGACAGAGCCATCAGCTACCCCCCTGAGTTAGGGATTTCTACATTCAGATTATAGAGTATATGAGATTTCATAATTTGAAGGACAATGATATACATACAAAAATATGTATTTTATGCAGGTATATTTTCCCACGCTGTTTATTTGAGAACACTAAATCTGCCTCTCTGTCTTCAATGAGCGCAGCCTTTTATTAATCTCTACCAGGAAGTCATAGTTAGATTAACATCTCTATCTTGGGAGAGGGACATCGGGTGTGGCAGGATGTTACTTTTTAACAATTCTTGAAGGCGCTTTTTGGATTTAAAAAAACTTTCACCGCCCACAGTACAAAGCTTGTACATAGACAAGCTGCTGTGTGAACAGTTTGGTCAGAGTGGAATAATTTACCACAAAAAGAGACAATCACTTTCAGGCCTTGGATATTTTCTGTCCAAATCAAATCATATTTTTCACCTTGCACTGCTGGAACAGTGCTCTTCGCCATACTATATATATTAAATAGTTGGCATTTAGGGCAATACACTTTTCTGGGTGCTTACAACTGTGTCATAATGGGACTGTGCTATAATGTCTTTCCCAATTTCAGTTAGGAGGGCCTAAACAGTCCTGGTAGATGGCCTAGTAGACTCAGTAAGCACTCCAGCCAGAGACCTTTAAAAGTACAGCACAAGAGGCCAAGTTCTCTCGACGTAACAACTCTACTTTTACACAGAACTAATATTAACTGACTTGAGTTTATAGTTCGTAAGGCAGGGGAGAAGATTGTAACAAGGTGTAAATGCTTTGTAATAACTTAGATTGTTCTGTATTCATAAAGTGGAATTTGCAGACCTAAAACTGCTTTTTCTGTCTTTGGAGGCAGTTCTCAAGGTGTGCAGTTACATTTCCACTCAGTCACTCAGGGAGATAGCTGGGCTCTCTGTACTAAAGTGTCTTCGTCAGTTAGCCAAGTCAGACACTGCACCGAATAGAAGCCCTCAAACCTTGATCACTGTGTATAGTACATGTTCTTGTGAATGTTGATCACAGAAGTATCAAAGATTTACCCCTGTCTAATATCAATATTATTACAGGACTTTTGAATTGTAGAAGAAATAGGATCTAAAATGTACTGAAAGATAGATTTTAATCTTTGAATCCTGTGTTGTTTTTGTCGTGATCTTTTGTTTCTTAATTTCTATAGTTATCTGTCATTTTTTTTTGTCAACAGTTTAGTGTCCTTTTTGTCAGACAGTTGTAATAAAAAAATAAAAATTAAGAATGTTTTTAAGAATATCTCCATAAAAGTTACACTTTTGTCATGATCCTTCTGTTTATCATGTTTTCATTCTATTATAAGATTATTATTGAAATCAATATAGATTTGAATAAGATATTATCAAATATATTATTAATATGACACATTTAAGAGTTTTGTTGTACAATGGGGATACAATATGTGGATTTAAGAATGTAATAAAAGGCTTTTTACAGTAAGTTAATGCTGTTTTTGTGTTTACTCATGTATTGAAACTAATTAACCCTTGAAATTAGATTCTTCCACAACAGTTTATTGGTATTACATACAGTTGAAGTTGGAAGTTTACATACACCTTAGCCAAATACATTTAATCTCAATTCCTGACATTTAATCAGAGTAAAAATGTCCTGTTTTGGGTCAGTTAGGATCACCACTTTATTTTAAGAATGTGAAATGTCAGAATAGTAGAGAGAATGATTTATATCAGCTTTTATTTCTTTCATCACATTCCCAGTGGGTCAGAAGTTTACATACACTCAATTAGTATTTGGTAGCATTGCCTTTAAATTGCTTCACTTGGGTCAAACGTTTCGGGTAGCCTTCCACAAGCTTCCCACAATAAGTTGGGTGAATTTTGGCCCATTCCTCCTGACAGAGCTGATGTAACTGAGTCAGGTTTGTAGGCCTCCTTGCTCGCACACGCTTTTTCAGTTCTGCCCACAGATTTTCTATAGGATTGAAATCAGGGCTTTGTGATGGCCACTCCAATACCTTGACTTTGTTGTCCTTAAGCCATTTTGCCACAACTTTGGAAGTATGCTTGGGGTCATTGTCCATTTGCGACTAAGCTTTAACTTCCTGACTGATGTCTTGAGATGTTGCTTAAATATATCCACATAATTTTCCTTCCTCATGATGCCATCTATTTTGTGAAGTGCACCAGTCCCTCCTGCAGCAAAGCACCCCCACAACATGATGCTGCCATCCCGTGCTTCACGGTTGGGATGGTGTTCTTCGGCTTACAAGCCTCCCCCTTTTTTCTCCAAACATAACAATGACCATTATGGCCAAACAGTTCTATTTTTGTTTCATCAGACCAGAGGACATTTCTCCAAAAAGTACGATCTTTGTCCCCATGTGCAATTGCAAACCGTAGTCTGGCTTTTTTATGGCGGTTTTGGAGCAGTGGCTTCTTCCTTGCTGACCGGACTTTCAGGTTACGTTGATATAGGACTCATTTTATGGTGGATATAGATGCTTTTGTACCTGTTTCCTCCAGCATCTTCATGATGTCAAGCAAAGAGGTACTGAGTTGAAGGTATGTCTTGAAATACATCCACAGGTACACCTCCAATTGACTCAAATTATGTCAATAAGCCTATCAGAAGCTTCTAAAGCCATTACATAATTTTCTGGAATTTTCCAAGCTGTTTAAAGGCACAGTCAACTTAGTGTATGTAAACTTCTGACCCACTGGAATTGTGATACAGTGAAATAATCTGTCTGTAAACAATTGTTGGAAAAATTACTTGTGTCATGCACAAAGTAGATGTCCTAACCGACTTGCCAAAACTATAGTTTGTTAACAAGAAATTTGTGGAGTGGTTGAAAAACTCGTTTTAATGACTCCAACCTAAGTGTATGTACATTTCCGACTTCAACTGTATAGGAATATCAATCACATGGAATATAGATAGGTCATTTGTTAAATATTTAACAAGAGATATACAGTTAACATCTGTCGACAACATTGAAAAAGATAGATGTTTTTGCTTGTTCTAAGACAAACTGATAAATCACAGTGGTGCAAATTGTGGAACAATGCTAAGGTGACCAAAAGTATATGGACACCAGCTCGTCGAACATCTCATTCCAAAATCATGGTTATTAATATGGAGTTGGTCCCCTCTTTGCTGCAATAACAGCCTCCACTCTTCTGGGAAGGCTTTCCACTAGACGTTGGAAGATTGCTGCGAGGACTTGCTTCCATTCAGCCACAAGAGCGTTGAGCGCTGATGTTGGGCAATTAGGCCTGGCTCACAGTCGGCATTCCAATTTAACCCAAAGGTGTTTGATGGGGTTGAGGTCAGGGCTCTGTGCAGGCCAGTCAAGTACTTCCACCCCATTCTCAACAAACCATTTCTGTATTGTCCTCACTTTGTGCACCGGGGCATTGTCATGCTGAAACAGGAAAGGGCCTTCCCCAAACTGTTGCCACAAAGTTGGAAGCACAGAATCATCTAGAATGTAATTGTATGCTGTAGCGTTAAGATTTCCCTTCACTGGAACTAAGGGGCCTAGCCGGAACCATGGAAAACAGCCCCAGACCATTATTCCTCCTCCACCAAACTTTACAGTTGGCACTTTGCATTGGGGCAGGTAGCGTTCTCCTGGCATCCGCCAAACCCAGATTCGTACGCCGGACTGCCAGATGGTAAATCGTAATTCATCACTCCAGAGAACGCATTTCCACTGCTACAGAGTCCAATGGCAGTGAACTTTACACCACTCCAGCCGACGCTTGGCATTGCACATGGTGATCTTAGGCTTATGTGTGGCTGCTCGGCCATGGAAACCCATTTCATGAAGCTCCCGACAAACAGTTATTGTGGCATCCTATGACATTGAAAGTCCCTGAGCTCTTCAGTAAGGCCATTCTATCTGCCAATGTTTGTCTATGGAGATTGCATGGCTGTGTGCTCGACTTTATGCACCTGTCAGCAACGCATGTAGCTGAAATAGCCGAATCCACTAATTTGAAGGGGTGTCCACATACTTTTGTATATGTATTATAAGTCCAAGTGCCTTAGCAGGGTTCCTGTCTAAAGAATTGTCTTACATCAGGTATAGAATCATTACAGGACATGACAGTGTCCAGATGCAATTTGGCATCCAGGTACAAATATATCTTAATACAAGCTTGCAGTCCAATTAAGTTGAGGGCCACTGGGCTCTCATGACAATGTTAACTTTTAGCTGTGGGCTTGCTCAGAAGAAATATCAGTCCGCTCAGAGAAGCACTAGATTGAACTTTCTAGAGTTTTACCCTTAGTTAATTACCACTATCAATGTTTCCCTTTACTGTGGGAATTGTGATCGAATTAACGCAATATTAGCTTCTTTCAATGCAAAATACCGAAGCAAAACGAACTATGCAAGACTTAGTATGCAAAACTAACTATGCAAGAGATCTTGTTGTAGGCAGAACGCATCTGAGTAGGATAGTATTGCATTGACATGCATGACTCAGCCTGCAGCCTGTACTCTACACAGACCGGTGCATCATAACCAATCAGAGCTCTAGTAGGCTTATATGCAAATAGACCATTGCCACATATGGATCTTTTCCATTCACTTTGAACTGGACTGGCTTTACAGCATGAGATGTCGTGAGTAGATGTGCTTGTTTTGAGATCAAAGCGAGAGCTGCATGTAGCCATGTGTGCACATTTGTTCATATCCTTTGCTAGTTGGTGAGTTATTAGCCCAGTTATAGATCATTTGTAGTCAGCAATGAGGGAGTGATTGCTTTCTACAAGAGCACAAAACTTATACATTTCTTACTTGAAAAGCAAGTCAGCTAAAGAGCTTTTTTATGTCTTAAAGGGGCAGTGTTGTATTTTGAGACAGGCTTGAATAAGCTAAGGAGCCAATAGGCAGAGGATGGCATAGTTTGTCTGATTCTCTGTAATAATGGTATGGGAATAATAATGCATTTTATTTTGTGAAGTGGTTTCTTGCATCAAACAACACAACAACATTTTCAGTCACCTCCTTGTCTGAAGGACACGTGAATAAACAGGTTCATGTTAAGCTCTACATGTTTTTTCAAAGTCTCATGGAATGTAGGCCTACATTGAACACCACACATTGGCTGCTACTGTAGGCTGACTGATATAACAGCTATTTCTATGATAAAATGTTATGGGATCTATTTTCTCCATTGTTTTTGATGGTAGGCCACTCTGGTAGCTACGTTATGATCAAATAGCCACAGTAGCCCTACTTGACCTCTGTCTAAAACTGTAACTTAAAGTGGGTACAGCCTCAGTGTTCACAGTAAATACGCACTGGAAGTTGCACAGAATTTACACAACGTTCAAGTTTGCACTCAGCAGACCTGAAATTTGCTTAGTGCCTAAAACAATTATAGGGGACATTGCTTGACACCAATCAACTATTTCCCAAAATGTTGTTTCTTCTGTGTGGTCCTATTTGTATACAGTAGTCCGTAGTATTATTGCAATCAAACAAACATTAACAATCTCCGGAGAATAGAATCATCGTATTTCAAACGATGGCATACATAGGCCTACCGGTTTACAGTGTAGCACTTGTGACTCTTTGCTCCCTACTAATTGTTGGGGGTCTCACTGGACCACAATCCAACTTCTGATACAGATGTGGCAAATTCAAGGGTAGCTCCAACGGTGCTCAACCCAACTACCTTGCAACATAAAAATGAATAGCTCTTTGAGTTCCAAGTCTTTTCACAAGATTGTTAGCTAATCGAGGTTTATTGGTTGCGTACACAGTTTTGCAGATGTTATCGCAAGTGCAGCGAAATGCTTATGTTTCTAGCCCCAACAATTCAGCAATATCTAGCAATACACACATAATCCCTTTTTTTTATTTTTATAACAAGAAATTAAGACATGTCAGAATGAGCAAAATCAGAACGAACAATGTCAGAGTCCAGAATATAAATATATATGTATGTGAATGGTGTGTAGACAAATGGACAGTATATGAATTGAAAAGGTGTGTACAGCAGAAGTTGTATAGGATGAGCCATGAATATTATTATATACATTATATACATATAAAGTGGGTACAACAGTATGTAAACATTATTAATGACCAGTGTTCAATTAATCTAAAGTATGTATATTGGGCAGCAGTCTCTAAGGTGCAGGGTAGAGTACGGGGTGGTAGCCAGCTAGTGACAGTGTCTAAGATTCAGGGCAGAGGACTGTGCAGAGAATGGTTAGTGATGACTGTTTAGCAGTCTGATGGCCTGGAGATAGAAGCTGTTTATCAGTCTCTCGGCACCAGCTTTGATGCACCTATACTGTTGCCACCTTCTGGTCGCGGGGTGAACTGGCTGTGGCTCGGGTGGCTGAGGTCCTTGATGATCTTATTGGCCTTCCTGTGACAACGGGTGCTGTAGATGTCCTGGAAGACAGGCAGTGTGCCCCCGGTGATGCGTTGGGCTGACTGCACCACCCTCTGGAGAACCCTGTGGTTGCGGGCGTTGCAGTTGCCAAACCAGGCAGTGATACAGCACGACAGAATACTCTCGGTGGTGCATCTGTAGAAGTTTCTGAGGGTCAAAGGGGCCAAGACAATTTTCTTCAGCCTCCTGAGGTTGAAGAGGCGCTGTTGTGCCTTCTTCACCACGCTATCAGTGTGAAGGGACCATTTCAGGTCCTCAGTGATGTGCACACAGAGGAACTTGAAGCTTTTGACCCTCTCCACTGCGGCCCTGTCGATGTGGATGGGGGTGTGCTCTCTCTGCTGTCTCCTGTAGTCCACGATCAGCTCCTTCGTTTTGTTGAAGTTGAGGGAGAGGTTATTTTCCTTGCACACTCTGCCAGGGCTCTCACCTCCTCCCTGTAGGCTGTTTCGTAGTTCAGGCCTACCACTGTTGTGTCGTCAGCAAACTTGATGATTGAGTTGGAGGCGTGCGTGGCCACGCAGTCATGAGTGAACAAGGAGTACAGGAGGGGGCTGAGCACACTAGCTAGTGTTGCTGCACTGATGCTGTACTCTTCATGAAAGGTACAGTAATCATGATCATGCAAATGCATTAAGACATACATATAGCATGAGTGTGAAGTGGTTTTCAACTAAATAGACTAGTGGCCAATCTGCAAAAACGGCTTTATTTGTTGAGATACCCCACAACAAAGCACAACTATGTTTTCCCATATCTCCAAGGTCTCCCATATATGAAATGGATAGTTGTATAAACGCATGTAGTGTATGTTAGGAATCCAATTTGCCCACCATAAACACTCAAACACCTTTGTCTGGATATATAAAAAGGGCAGCTGACTGCTTGGCATGGCAACACCAATTATTCCAAGTCACAAGCCACTTTTAGGATCAATGAGGCAACTGGGAGGCTCAAATGCAAGGAAAGAGAATCCAACCCTGGACTCTGACACTCTCTCCCTAGCTCTACAACTTTCCCCCACTGTGGTGTAATTTTCTACTTTTATTATGGACATTAAAACATACAATCTACCTGCAGTGAAGCCGCTCAACATTTGCATTACGTTCTGTCATCTAACAGACTCCCATCCAGAGCGACCCACAGGAGCAACCAGGGTCAAGCGCCCCGCCCAAGAGCACATTGACAGATCTCCCATGAAGTCAAAACGAGGACCCGAACAAGCGACCTATCGGCCGCCGACCCAAGCTCCCAACCGCCAGGCCACAAACTATATGGTATAACTTGCCCTGCCAGGATTGGGCTCTTAAGTCACCAACTTATCATTTAGAAGTGAGCTTTGATTCATTGCTAGTCCAATACATCTGCCTGAATCAGGCCTGGAATTTCGTTATTTTAGGTGCAAAGCCATTTGGCTTTCAAGAGGCCAGGGCACCAAGACAATCAGCTAGAGCACCATTGCCATTAAGTATTCTGTTAAGAAAAACGTGTATATAAATGTACATAAATAATATGCCTACTTGTCAAAGTGTAGGTGATAGCCAATGCATATTGGCTACAGCCTCTCATGTCCACACCTATGCTGACATGAGGAAGGTGCCAGAAAATTTGGCCAAACTTTATTGAGACTTTTAATTGCCTTTATATACAGTTGAAGTCGGAAGTTCACATACACTTAGGTTGGAGTCATTAAAACGAGTTTTTCAACCACTACACAAATTTCTTGTTAACAAATGATAGTTTTGGCAAGTCGGTTAGGACATCTACTTTGTGCATGACACAAGTCATTTTTCCAACAATTGTTTACAGACAGATTATTTCACTTATAACTCACTGTATCACAATTCCAGTGGGTCAGACGTTTACATACACTAAGTTGACTGTGCCTTTAAACAGCTTGGAAATTCATTGAGAATTATGTTATGACTTTAGAAGCTTCTGATAGGCTAATTGACATCATTTGAGTCAATTGGAGGTGTACCTGTGGATGTATTTCAAGGCCTACCTTCAACTCAGTGCCTCTTTGCTTGACATCATGGGGAAATCAAAAGAAATCAGCCAAGGCCTCAGAAAAAAAATTGTAGACCTCCACATGTCTGGTTCATCCTTGGGAGCAATTTCCAAAGGTACCACGTTCATCTGTACAAACAATAGTACGCAAGTATAAACACCATGGGACCAAGCAGCCGTCATACCGCTCAGGAAGGAGACCCGTTCTGTCTCCTAGAGATGAACGTACTTTGGTGCAAAAAGTGCAAATCAATTCCAGAACATCAGCAAAGCACCTTGTGAAGATGCTGGAGGAAACAGGTACAAAGCATCTATATCCACAGTAAAAATGAGTCCTATATTGACATACAGTGAGGGAAAAAAGTATTTGATCCCCTGCTGATTTTGTTCGTTTGCCCACTGACATTGAAATGGTCAGTCTGTAATTTTAATGGTAGGTTTATTTGAACAGTGAGAGACAGAATATCAACAAAAAAATCCAGAAAAACGCATGTCAAAAATTTTATAAATTGATTTGCATTTTAATGAGGGAAATAAGTATTTGACCCCTCTGCAAAACATGACTTAGTACTTGGTGGCAAAACCCTTGTTGGCAATCACAGAGGTCAGATGCTTCTTGTAGTTGGCCACCAGGTTTGCACACATCTCAGGAGGGATTTTGTCCCACTCCTCTTTGCAGATCTTCTTCAAGTCATTAAGGTTTCGAGGCTGACGTTTGGCAACTCGAACCTTCAGCTCCCTCCACAGATTTTCTATGGGATTAAGGTCTGGAGACTGGCTAGGCCACTCCAGGACCTTAATGTGCTTTTTCTTGAGCCACTCCTTTGTTGCCTTGGCCGTGTGTTTTGGGTCATTGTCATGCTGGAATACCCATCCACGACCCATTTTCAATACCCTGGCTGAGGGAAGGAGGTTTTCACCCAAGATTTGACGGTACATGGCCCCGTCCATCGTCCCGTTGATGCGGTGAAGTTGTCCTGTCCCCTTAGCAGAAAAACACCCCCAAAGCATAATGTTTCCACCTCCATGTTTGATGGTGGGGATGGTTTCTTGGGGTCATAGGCAGCATTCCTCCTCCTCCAAACACGGCAAGTTGAGTTGATGCCAAAGAACTCCATTTTGGTCTCGTCTGACCACAACACGTTCACCCAGTTGTCCTCTGAATCATTCAGATGTTCATTGGCAAACTTCAGACGGGCATGTATATGTGCTTTCTTGAGCAGGGGGACCTTGCGGGCGCTGCAGGATTTCAGTCCTTCACGGCGTAGTGTGTTACCAATTGTTTTCTTGGTGACTATGGTCCCAGCTGCCTTGAGATCATTGACAAGATCCTCCTGTGTAGTTCTGGGCTGATTCCTCACCATTCTCATGATCATTGCAACTCCACGAGGTGAGATCTTGCATGGAGCCCCAGGCCAAGGGAGTTTGACAGTTCTTTTGTGTTTCTTCCATTTGCGAATAATCGCACTAACTGTTGTCACCTTCTCACCAAGCTGCTTGGCAATGGTCTTGTAGCCCATTCCAGCCTTGTGTAGATCTACAATCTTGTCCCTGACATCCTTGGAGAGCTCTTTGGTCTTGGCCATGGTGGAGAGTTTGGAATCTGATTGATTGATTGCTTCTGTGGACAGGTGTCTTTTATACAGGTAACAAACTGAGATTAGGAGCACTCCCTTTAAGAGTGTGCTCCTAATCTCAGCTCGTTACCTGTATGAAAGACACCTGGGAGCCAGAAATCTTTCTGATTGAGAGGGGGTCAAATACTTATTTCCCTCATTAAAATGCAAATCAATTTATAACATTTTTGACATGCGTTTTTCTGGATATTTTTGTTGTTATTCTGTCTCTCACTGTTCAAATAAACCTACCATTAAAATTATAGACTGATCATTTCTTTGTCAGTGGGCAAACGTACAAAATCAGCAGGGGATCAAATACTTTTTCCCCTCACTGTAACCTGAAAGGCCACTCAGCAAGGAAGAAGCCACTGCTCCAAAACCACCATAAAAAAAGCCAGACTACGGTTTGCAACTGCACATGGGGACAAAGATCGTACTTTTTGGAGAAATGTCCTCTGGTCTGATGAAACAAAAATAGAACTGTTTGGCCATCATTATGTTTGGAGGAAAAAGGGGGAGGCTTGCAAGCCGAAGAACACCATCACAACCGTGAAGCACAGGGGTGGCAGCATCATGTTGTGGGTGTGCTTTGCTGCAGGAGGGACTGGTGCACTTCACAAAATAGATTGCATCATAATTAAGGAAAATGATGTGGATATATTGAAGCAACATCTCAAGACATCAGTCAGGAAGTTAAAGCTTGGTCGCAAATGGGTCTTCCAAATGGACAATGACCCCAAGCATACTTCCAAAGTTGTGGAAAAAAGGCTTAAGGACAACAAAGTCAAGGTATTGGAGTGGCCATCACGAAGCCCTGACCTCAATCATATAGAAAATGTGTGGGCAGAACTGAAAAAGCGTGTGCGAGCAAGGAGGCCTACAAACCTGACTCAGTACCTGTTACAGCAGCTCTGTCAGGAGGAATGGGCCAAAATTCACCCAATTTATGGAAGGCTACCCGAAACGTTTGACCCAAGTTAAGCAATTTAAAGGCAATGCTACCAAATACTAATTGAGTGTATGTAAATTTCTGACCCACTGGGAATGTGATGAAAGAAATAAAAGCTTATATAAATCATTCTCTCTACTATTATTCTGACATTTCACATTCTTAAAATAAAGTGGTGATCCTAACTGACCTAAAACAGGGAATTTTTACTCGGATTAAATGTCAGGAATTGTGAAAAACTGAGATTAAATGTATTTGGCTAAGGTGTATGTAATTTTCCGACTTCAACTGTAGGTTAAATGTAATTTATACTGTCATGTTTGACAAATATAATGTAGGATAGTTCATATTTAAATTCTAGGGGGCGTGGTCATTGATACTGCCGGGAAATTCGAAGCCTGCCCTGAATCCAACATTACCTTCTGCTGGCTCACTGCATTTGTGATGCACATTAATGCTGATGATGTGGTTGTTACAGACAATGAGCACATGTCTGAGCTCTAATCACCACTTCATTAAGTCAGGATTCCTATTTGACTCAGCCATCCCTCCTCGCCTGTCCAACATTTTCTCATCTCCCACCCCTTCCAATGTGACTATCCCTGATGCTCCTCCCTCTTTTCCCCCTGCCCTGCTACAAAGTTTCACCCTGCAGGCGGTCACTGAGTCTGAGGTGCTAAAGGAGCTCCTTAAACTTGACCCCAAAAAACATCTGAGTCAGATGATTTGGACCCTTTCTTCTTTAAGGTTGCTGCCCCTATCATCGCCAAGCCTATCTCTGACCTTTTTAACCTGTCTCTCCTCTCTGGGGAGGTTCCCATTGCTTGGAAGGCAGCCATGGTGTGTCCTTTATTTAAAGGGGGAGACCAAGCTGATCCTAACTGTTATAGGCCAATTTCTATTTTGCACTGTTTATCAAAAGTATTGGAAAAATGTGTTAATAATCAAGAGTGGCTTTCTTGATGTCTGTAGTATTCTCTCTGGTATGCAATCTGGTTTCCGCTCAGGTTATGGATGTGTCACTGCAACCTTAAAGGACCTAAATTATGTCACCATTGCCCTTGATATGTTGACTTGGTGACCGTTATGGTGTATGGGGAGGAAGCAACCACATATGACAAGAGCATAAGGCAGGTAGGTGTTCACTATAGTGAACCAACACAACCTGACACTAATTGACAAGAAATGCCATCAACTTATTTGTCCTTCACATGTCATTGGAATTGCACCTCTCCAACGTCAATGCCATCTTAAATCTCCCAGAAATGTCATTGAAAGGCCCACTCTAGCATCAGTCCTCCATCAAAATGCTGTCTAGAAATTGTTGGAGTGTATTGTCCTCATCTGTACCTATTGCTACCAACCAGGACTGGTCAGCCCATGTGACAGCTGAACTGGACTCGCATGTGTATAATTCGTTTTCATGCTGGGGTGACTCATGCATTGGTCTGCGAAACTGCAGTAATACCAATATCCCTATAAGGACATATGGCATTTATGGCAAACTTGCTGTATGTGATCGTTTATGGTGGCTAGGGATTGACTGTGAGATAGTGGCCTTTGTGCACCATGCTTTACCAGCTCCACCTCCTCTGCAACCCTTTCACTGTCCATCAAGCCCTGGGATCATCTTCAAATGTGTAAGTGTGTGGAGCTGTGTTATGTCCATCTCAACCAAAGCTTCTTGGTCATAGTCTATTACCTAGTTACACTCTAAATAACCTAACTAGATATACGAAGAGCCTTATGAAACCATTATAAAGACAGAATAACACAATACAAAATTAACTAGGGATACTTATATGCAGGCTACGATGTTTGAGTGTAATTATGTTGGCCATCTTGGATTCAGAATAAAATTGGTTCACACCAACAGTCTTTATAGGCATGAGTGTTGTTCACAATACTGAAAAGAATTCCTTTAATTTACAAAATTCCTATTTGCAGGTGATTTAACCTCCATCAAATGTTATTTACTTCCATCAAACGTTATTATGGCAGCCATATTTGATCTTGGACGCCATATTGGAATTGAGACTAAATATAAAGATAATCTGTGATTGCACCTTTGACTTAATTGCAAGACTAGGGGCTGAAGATGCAAAATCCTTGAAGGAACCTTGGACCCAATTTTTATTTATTTTGATGTCTGAGCCCACTTGATTTCCTTAGAGACAATTACAATAGCCAAAACATTTAAAAAAACGTGTAACAGTATGCATTTTTGTCAGGCAGGATCATACATCACTGGATGAGAGAAAATGTGACTTGGAAGTGTGTCTATTGAACAGCTACCAAAAAGGGAAGTTCATCATAAATATTCATAGTTGATATTTCTGCCTATTCTATCTGTGTGTTTACAGGTCTATATTTCCAAGATGCATGAAGATATTCTAATGCTGTTTGTTTGTGTATGTAGGGTAGACAGCTGAATAGTTGTATTCCACATATGAGCAATATCAGAGATTGCAATATTGAGTTACATGTGTTTATGTGGCGCACCCCCCTCCAGCCAGGCATTATTCTGCACTGTTTTAGTTTGGTGGGTGTTTTATAGCAGATTACAATAGCCACAACATGGATGGTGATACTATGTGTTTTTGTCAGGCATGACCATACAGCACTGAATGAGAGCAAATTTGACTTGGGAAGTTGTCTATTGAACAGCTACCAGCAATATTGGGTTACATGAGCTTATTTGGTCCACCCCACAATATCTATCAATTTAACCACTTTTGCAGTAAAATATTTTCACACAACCATCCATTTAATATATGGGAGACCTCAGAGATATAGAAAAATATGGTTCTGAATGGAATAAATGGAACGGTATCAAACAGAAACATTTGGAAACCACATGTTTGACTCCATTCCAATTGATTCCATTCCAGCCATTACAATTAGTATGTCCTCCTATAGCTCCTCCCACTAGCCTCCACTGCTCACAATGTATCTCAAAACTAGCCTAAAAGTGCTTGAGACAACAACGCACGTCTAGAAAACCATCGAAGAACACTTCTGCCACCCTGTGGGGGGTGGAAAGTGAACATAGAACCTATTGTATTGATTGGCCTGTTCCTCTTCTGTGCGATAGTGAGCGCTGCGTACTTGTTTATGGAGAGACCATCTGCAAACTGTGGAATGTGCAGTGCAGGGATTAACCGCTTGGTGCAATTTTGCAAAAGTGTACACTGTGTGGATATGCTCATAGCTACGTATTACTAGAGGCTTTCAATACCTATCTGCATTTATAGAGATCTGCGTGCTTGTACAACCGCGGTTCACGTTTGGGAACCGCATGAAATCCTCGTTGACGTGGTCAGCAATCAGACATTTGGCGTCTCCTGACTGAACGACGGTAGCGCAATCTTATGACCACGGCGTACTAGTTAACAATTTTGCGTAATAGCTAGTTATTCTCAACTTTAATTTACTGCAAAATTGAAACAGTCCGGCTCCAAGATGTCAGTAGCGGGCTTCAAGAAGCAGTTTTATAAAGCCAGCCAGGTTAGCGAACAACTTTCCTCCCCTCAGAATAACTGTTACTGTAGCTAGTAAACATAGCTAGGTAGCATGTGGCCAGCTAGTTAACTTATCTAGTTACTTTTTATACACTTCTGAAGTTCTGTAATAGTATTTGTTTGCATGTCCGTCTATAACTAACACATTGGTTTAAATAAGTATTAACTAATGTTATAGCTATAACGTTAACAATCAACGGGTTCAAGCTAAAGTAATAGTTTGCTAAATTAGCTAGCTAACGTTAGCTTGCATTTACTTGTATGCGTCTCTTAGCGGGCTAAATAGTTCTCTTGATAGTTAATTAGCTACTTCCCTTACACACTAGTTAGACAGGCATTCTTAAGAAAATAAAATAGTAAGCTACCTATGTCATTATGATTTCATTTGCCTTTCATTTGATTTCATTTGCCTTTCAAAATAATGCCTTGATAAACTTGACAGTTAAGTTAACGTTTAGCCAGCTAATTAGCTACTTTTTGTGTGCTTAGAATCACCAAGAAACACCTTTTTCAGGTATCCAATCCTAGTGCACAGCTGGGATACCTAGTCTCCCGTTAGCTACACAGTGCATGTGTCAAGGCTGTCACTCAACAGGCATGCTAGGGGTGGATGCACACCTTAAAGTAACACATTTGTCCTACAATGCCAGGGGTATTCAACTCTTGCCCTGCGAGGTCCGGCGCATGCTGGTTTTCTGTACTACCAAAAATAATTAATTGCACACAGTCTGGTGTCCCAGGTCTAAATCAGTCCCTGATTAGAGGGGAACAATGGAAAAATTGAAGTAACTGTATTCGATGTCCAGAGTTGTTTGAAGGCACTAGGTTATGTATGCCCTGGGGATATTGATTTTGTGTAGCTTGGTGTTGGTAGTAACTGCCTTGTATGGCATAGGAAATCTCTTTATAAAAGTATTGATCAAATAATACATTTTTACACATTGTTTCTCTTCTGTAGTTCATTTCATTTTTTTTTTTTAAATCCTCAGTTTAGTTGGAGCCCTCCCTGTCTGATCTCAGTTCTGGTTGCTGATTATTAAAATAGACTTTTGAGTCACTCTTCCTGCTGATCTCTGCAGAAAATCCATTTGCTTTCTACCCCGACTTCCTGTTAGGAGCAAGTGTAGATCCCCGTAGGCGAGAGAAAGTGGGAAAAGAGTCAATCCATTGGGAAGATGGAAATAAAGTGCAAGAGAAAATGGAGAGGCAGAACTGCAGTGTTTGTGTGTGCATGTGCATGTTTTACAGGGGGTGAAGAGAGATGAACGAGGCAGTGCTTTCCCAGATTGGATTGGACTGCAATGCAGTTGCAGTTTCTTGCCAAACTCCATAGGAGTCAATAATGCCAGATGACAACAATAAATTACGCTCCCCTGCAAGGCACAAAATAACATGCTTATTCAGAGCATGCAGGGACGTTACTACCAATGATGGCATGTGATTGGAAATAGGCCTAATTGTAGGATTATTATTGTTTTTTCAACAGCACTTTTTTCTGCTCTTATGGAATGCAGGAAGTTGGCTTTAGATAATATATGCAGCACCCCACACGCCCATGTTTTTTTAACTTACTGCCCCCCTTACTTTGACACATTTCCAAAACATGGCCTAAACGTTCAACTTGTTTACACACATGCACCATGTATCATAGATAATACTTAATCTGACTTAATATATGAATGAAATGCCTTTCATTGTCCTGCACTAGCAGCATACTTTGCAATATGTACAGGGAAGTTGGTGGGAATGTTAGAGGAAATGGTGGGTCAGAGTGGAGTCTGCAGATGGCTGATCCTATCATATTCACTCACAAGGGAGTGGTTAACTGAAGGATCATATGCAGCTCAAAAGGTTAAAGGGATACTTCAGGATTTTGGCAGAGGCCCTTTATCTACTTCCCCAGAGTCAGATGAACTCATGGATAGTATTTTTCTGCATAATCTCACATAGGTCTATTAGCAAAATACATACTTCATGATCCAAATGTATAGGTGTATCATGTCTATTTTGCCAGCAGTGTTACGAAGTCCTTCACTGCCTTTTCCCTTCAGGGTCAGTAGGGCCAGTGTGTGATCCATTCAGGTGTCAGACAGTTATGAGATCTTTTTCTATAATGTTGTGTAAAAGGAGAAAGCCTGGCAGTGGTTGGCCCATTGTTAAGGAGGCAGCTGACTCACTACAGCTGACTCACAGCTGTCTCTCTCCCAATAAATTACAATCACACCATTCTCTGTAAAAGAGATGCTATTTTCAGGCGTCAGTGTTGTGCTCTCCTCCCTCGTTATCTAGCTAGCAGTAGCCGGCACGTATGTGGCCTTGTGTCTGCCTCACTGCATAACTAAAATGTGACTACATTTCTCTTTGTGAAGATTTCTATTAAATAAAGCTACCGCTATATCTTTTTCAGGAGGAGATTTACGCGTTACTTTCAGGACAATCTGTGGCGGTTATGTAGTTTTTAAATATATACTAAATATATAAAACATTCAGCTGTAGGGTTACTTTTTCAAAATGTATTTTTGTGAATGTCTTTTTTATATTGTTTTTATTCAAATGTATTTTTATTTTAAATATATATTTTTTTACCTTTTATTTAACTAGGCAAGTCAGTTATTAAAAAAATATTATTTACAATGACGGCCTACACCGGCCAAACCCGGATGACGCTGGGCCAATTGTGCGCCGCCCTATGGGACTCCCAATCACAGCCGATTGTGATACAGCCTGGATTCGAACCAGGGTATCTGTAGTGACGCCTCTAGCACTGAGATGCAGTACCTTAGACCGCTGCGCCACTCATTATTCCCCTCAACATATTTTAGGCCTATGAAAGCACAGCCACCATCCATGTTTTGCCACAGTAGCAGTTTTGTGGCTAGCAAGAGCTGAACACACCATTTCCCCACCTGTTGGTGTAAAGCAAACACATTTTTATGGGCTAACACCATTGCCTTAGACACTGATTTTATTAGCTCTTGCACTGTCATTGTGGCTCCTCTTCGTCCCCACTCAGATTCCTCTATATGAGTCACTTTCCCCATCCCTCAGTCAGTGGACTTTCTACCCCAGATACTGTGTATGTTTAGATGATCCATTCTCTGGCTTACACGTTATGTGGGGAATCGGTAGCGCGGCATGCACAGGAAGTCAGCACTCTATTTGCTGGGTGTCCATTTCTACTCGTCAGATCTGACACTCACTGTAAAAGCAGTGTACACGTCTGTAGCAACAACTGGTGCTATGAAGTACATACACTGAACAAAATTTAAAACGCAACATGCTAGATTTTTACTGAGTTACAGTTGATGTAATTAAATCAGTCAATGTAAATTAATTCATTAGGTCGTAATCTATGGATTTCACATGACTGGGAATACAGATATGTATCTGTTGGTCACAGATACCTTTTAAAAGATATGGGCGTGGATCAGAAACTGGAACATGCTGTTGTACACCTTGATCCAGAGTATCCCAACCAAATGTTTCATATTTTGGTGTACAGATCCTTGCAACATGGAGCCATGCATTATCATGCTGAAACATGATGTGATGGCAGCAGGTGAATGGCACGACAATGGGCCCAGGATCTTGTCACAGTATCTCTGCATTAAAATTTCCATCAATAAAATGCAGTTGTTTGTTGTCTGTAGCTTATGCCTGCCCATGCCATAACCCCACCGCACTCTGTTCACAACGTTGACATCAGCAAACCGCTCGCCCACATGTCTGTCATCTGCCCGGTACAGTTTACAGTGGATTCATCCTTGAATAGCACACTTCTCCAGCGTGCCAGTGGCCATTGAAGGTGAGCTTTTACCAACTGAAGTTACGACGCCGAACTGCAGTCAGGTCAAGACCCTGTGGAGGAGGACGAGCACACAGAGTAGCTTCCCTCAGACAGATTCTACAGTTTGTGCAGGAAATAGGTTGTGCAAACCCAGAGTTTCATCAGTTGTCCGGGTGGCTGGCCTCAGACGACCCTGCAGGTAAAGGAGCCGGGTGTGGAGGTCCTGGGCGGGCGTTGTTACACGTGGTCTGCAGTTGTGAGGCAGGTTGGAAGTACTACCAAATTCTCTAAAACAACATTGGAGGCGGCTTTTGGTAGAGAAATTAACATTCAATTATCTGGCAACAGCTCTGGTGGACATTCCTGCAGTCAGCATGCCAATTGTACGCTCCCTCAAAACTTGAGACATCTATGGCATTCTGTTGTGTGATGACAATTACACATTTTAGTGTCCTTTTATTGTCCCCAGCACAAGGTGCACCTGTGTAATGATCATGCTGTTTAATTCGCCTCTTGATATGCCACACCTTTCAGGTGGATGGATTATATTGGCAAAGGAGAAATGCTCCGTGCGTATGGAACATTTCTGGGATCTTTTATTTCATCCCTTGAAACATGGGACAAACACTTTACATGTTGCGTTTATATTTTTTATCACCCCCATGTGGTTTGTATTAATGGGCACAGAATGTACCAATCGTGTCCTCCCCCCTGAAGTATATAGGTGTAACTAATTTTGAACTGTTTCAGTAAGTAAAACCAAATGCTACATCATGTCAGTAAGTTTACTCTCACCAACCTCACTTTCTGTGACTATAGTGAATGTTAATCAAATCAAATGTTATTTGTCACATGCGCCGAATACAACAGGTACAGTGAAATGCTTACTTACAAGCCCTTAACCAACAATGCTTTAAGAAGTTAAGAAAAAAAGTGTTAAGTAAAAAGTAACAAATCATTAAACAGCAGCAGTAAAATAACAATAGCGAGGCTATATACAGGGGGTACTGCTACAGAGTCAATGTGCGGGGGCACCGGTTAGTCGAGGTAATATGTACATGTAGATAGAGTTAGTGACTATGCATAAATAATAAACAGAGATTAGCAGCAGCGTAAAAGAGGGGTCTGGGTAGCCCTTTGATTAGCTGTTCAGGAGTCTTATGGCTTGGGGGTAGAAGCTGTTAAGAAGCCTTTTAGACCCAGACTTGGCACTCCGGTACCGCTTGCCATTGTAACGGATGTGAAATGGCTAGCTAGTTAGCGGTGGTGTGCGCTAATAGCCTTTCAATCGGTGACGCCACTTGCTCCTTGAAGTAGTGGTTCCCCTTGCTCTGCAAGAGCCGCGGCCTTTGTGGAGCGATGGGTAACGATGCTTCGTGGGTGACTGTTGTTGATGTGTGCAGAGGGTCCCTGGTTTGCGCCCGGGTCGATGGGACGGACGTAAAGTTAAACTGTTACATTGATGCTGTTGACCCGGATCACTGGTTGCTGCGGAAAAGGAGGAGGTCGAAAGGGGGGTGAGTGTAACGGATGTAAAATGGCTAGCTAGTTAGCGGTGGTGTGCGCTAATAGCGTTTCAATTCGGTTACGTCACTCGCTTTGAGACCTTGAAGTAGTGGTTCCCCTTGCTCTGCAAGGGCCGCAGCTTTTGTGGAGCGATGGGTAACGATGCTTCGTGGGTGTCAGTTGTTGATGTGTGCAGAAGGTCCCTGGTTCGCGCCCAGGTCGGGGCGAGGGGACGGACTAAAGTTAAACTGTTACACCATGCGGTAGCAGAGAGAACAGTCTATGACTAGGGTGGCTGGAGTCTTTGACAATTTTTAGGGCCTTCCTCTGACACCGCCTGGTATAGAGGTCCCGGATGGCAGGAAGCTTGGCTCCAGTGATGTACTGGGCCGTACGCACTACCCTCTATAGTGCCTTGCGGTCGGAGGCCGAGCAGTTGCCATACCAGGCGGTGATGCAACCAGTCAGGATGCCCTCGATGGTGCAGCTGTAGAACCTTTTGAGGATCTGACGACCCATGCCAAATCTTTTCAGTCTCCTGATGGGGAATAGGCTTTGTCGTGCCCTCTTCACGACTGTCTTTGTGTGTTTGGACCATGATAGTTTGTTGGTGATGTGGACACCAAGGAACTTGAAGCTCTCAACCTGAAGTTAGAACAGTCCTACGGAGCCAGAGGGTATCATGTTTACCTCATACATACCACAGTTTATTACTGTAATCTAAAGGTAGGCGACCTGCTGCACTCACCAAGGTCCTATAGCCTAATTAGTCTACAATGTGACATTTGCACAAGGAAAGGCTTTCAATGATTATCTCTCTCCCAGGGCTGAGAGGTAGAAATGCAAATAGCCTATACTCCTCTTGTTAGAGTGAAGCCCCTCAGGCAGTGGGACAGGAGTAGTGGGTAGATGTTGTGCCTTGCCACTGGCAGTGTATGCTGCAGAACTGTCCCTTTGTCCCCACAGGCAGTTGTTTTTCTCCTGGTCATAACTGGGTTAGCTAGACCTCCCTAACATATTTAGGACTGACATGGCAGAAGGGAGAGAAATGTAGGCTACTTGAATGCCAAGGAATTTCCAGTAGCCTATGGGGAATGAAAAAGTATTCAAGCTCTTGGGATATGATGGGGAAGTTTTTAAACTGGGATGTCAGAATACAGTACGTAGCATAAAAAATGTTGAATGTGTATCCTAAAGTTTCTTTATAAAAGAGTGCATATACTTTCAATTAGCATAGCGGTGTACGTCACTTCAAAAACATTTAGGTATTGTCATTATAAAAAAAATTACAAAATCCAGAAAGGGGTAGAATCCAGATATACAGTTTCCCTGTATGTTTTGTAGGGTGGGAACGATACCAGTATTGCGAAACTCGTTAGTGTCATGGCAAGGAAACAAAACATGAAGCGGATTTAACATCTTTAGAATAACAGCCCTAATGTTGGAAACAAACATCATTCAGAGTCACATGTATTTATATTCCAAGCTATAGCACACAATATTTTACATACAGCAGGTTTTTAAAGGACCAAAGAGTTTGGTCTGCTTTGTGTTTTAATTTTTGCCATGAAAAACTATTACAACACAGGTATCAAAGCACTGGCAGCTAGATTCATATGAAATCATATCGAGAGAGTGAAAATGTTATTGCATCACTGTGATGTTATGGTGTCATGGTCATCATATGGTACTTGCAGCAGGTCAAAGCTGAAATTGAGTTGGAATGTTGACGTTACTACATACTGTATTGTAGTCCCCCTATATATAGCCAAGTAGTGAAGTTGAGAGACATTTTATGAGGGAGGAACTGGGAAGCAAAACTGAGGGAGAGAAGTGCGGTAGAGAGAGGGCTTCTTTTGTTTTTTAGGCCCTTTATCTACTTCCCCAGAGTCAGATGAACTCGTGTATACCATTTTTATTTCTGCATGCAGTTTGCAGGAAGTTGCTAACTAGCGTTAGCATGCTAGCAGATACCCATAGACTTCCAGTCATTATGCTAACGCTAGTTAGCATTGGCTCGCGACTACCTCTAACTTCCTTCATACTGGGCCGAGAGACATAAAAATGGTATCCACTAGTTCATCTAACTCTGGGGAAGTAGATATAGGGCCTCATTGCCAAAAGCCTGAAGTATCCCTTTAAAGTGCAGACATGTAAAGCAGTCTTTTTCCATAGGGGGGTAGATAGTGGGAGAAGGTAAACCTGTAGGCTACATTTAATGCTGGGTGGCCTGCACGTATTGGTGTCTTACACAACAAGTTCCAACATGTTGAACTGAATGTGAGAAATGTCCTATATCTGATGTTTACAGTTATGAGGTGATTCACTACCCTACAGTACATGGTCGTTATAGAGGATCAAATATATTGTACAGGATTCCAGCATCTGGTCCTTTTACTGTATCGACACAATTCCACCTCAAATTCTGTACTGTAGGCTCTAGTGATCTACAATTGTCATATCCAGACAAGCCTGTATTTATTTCTGCACGGGTGTATCAGTGTGAGAATAAAGAAGAACTCTACTTTTGTTTCCTAGAGGGTCGTTTGATGGTGTCAGTCAGTACAGACTGATGTCAGTTAAGATTCAACTGTTACCTTCACGATTAGAACATTACTGTGTGAATGGCGGAACTGGCCAGCTGTATTTTCTGACAGCGTAAGAAAACGATCACATCTGTTGAGGGATCTTTCTGATTCGCTCTCAAGAACGGCATATGTATTGTGTAATAATGACGCTTTTCTCTCCCACTCTCTCTGTGCAGATGGTCAGTGAGAAGGTTGGCGGTGCAGAGGGAACGAAACTGGATGAAGACTTCAAAGATTTGGAAAGGGTATAATGCCTCTGACTGTACATGAATTACCGTTACCTGAAGTAGAGTAGTAAAGTTAGAATTCTATATATTAGGCAAATATATTTACAGGTTAACAGAATGGCATCAGGACAAAGGCTAATAAGTTAACACAACCAGACACACGTAGCCCAACAACACAGTGCATGAATAGATATGCCCTACAGTGTTACATAATGCAGTAGTGATGATGTTAATAATACAGTCTCGTTCACCTTACTTGCATATGACCATAGAGTCTAGACAACCATGCACTAGAAGGGAGTGTTGCATCATGCATAGCTGTGGACTGAAGTGAAGAGTCAGCTGTTAGTGAGCAGTCTGTTTGCACGCTGTGACAGTATGTCAGCATAGTATTCATAGGGGAGCCCTGTGAATAGATACATAGAGTGGCAGCGCACCTGCCTTTGCTGCTTCAGCCAACTGTCATGGAGTCCAGCAATCAACAGAAAAAGACGTCACTTAAGTGGTCTATTGTACACACCTGCACTGAATGAACTTTGGTTGTTTCACAAAGTCAGTTTCATTTAACAGTACAATTAGCGAAGTGACAATATTTCATCATCTTTTTCATTGCCTATTTGGAAACTAGTTTCATCGCAAATAAAAGATTTGGAAGAAATTAAAGGAAAGACATTGTGTTCCATATTTCGTTGTGGTTGTTAGTGACGTCCCCTCCCCTGTGTTTTATAGAAAGTAGATGTGACCAGCAAGGCTGTGGTGGAAGTCATATCTAAAACCTCAGAGTACCTGCAGCCTAACCCAGGTAAAGCAATGGACCAGAAAGGGATTCTTAGTGTCTTAATTAGACCTTCAATTAAAATGTATAGAAAGTGTGTAATTGGTGGTAAAAAATAGATTTTGTACTATATCACAGATATAAGCTTGAACACAAGTCCTATAACTGCCACCTCTCCATCCCTCCCTCTCACTGTCTCCCTTTCTCCATCCCTCTCAGCGTCACGGGCAAAGCTGTCTATGTTGAACACTGTGTCTAAGATCAGAGGCCAGGTGAAGAACCCAGGCTATCCCCAAGCTGAGGGCCTGCTGGGAGAGTGTATGGTCAAGTACGGCCGGGACCTAGGGGAGGAAACCAACTTTGGTACGTTGTGTCTGTCAGTGCATAGATGGTATCTGTTTTGTGGAGTGGTGAATTTAATCACTTGTGACTCAGCGTCTGCTTTTGCTCTGTGTCAGGTGGGGCTCTAGTAGACGCGGGGGAGACCATGAAGAGGCTGGCGGAGGTGAAGGACTCTTTAGACATCGACGTCAAACAGAACTTCATTGATCCATTACAAAACCTGTGTGACAAGGACCTCCGAGAGATACAGGTACTGTATCACGTTACACGCTTATCTATCTGCTGCTAAAACCCCTGTCTTTGCCATCTCTCTAGTTTTAACTGAATGTGAGTTACATCCCTCTCCTCATCTACCCATCTCTTCTCCTCTTCCTCCTCCCGTCCCCCAGCACCATCTGAAGAAGCTGGAGGGAAGGCGTCTGGACTACGACTATAAGAAGAAGCGCCAAGGGAAAATACCAGATGAGGAGCTGAGACAGGCCCTGGAGAAGTTCCACGAGTCTAAAGAGGTGGCTGAGATCAGCATGTACAACATACTGGAGACTGACGTAAGTAGTACCTGTCTGTAGGTGTGGGCCTGTCCCTTGATAACATTCACAATGTCAATGGGAATACCCAGCCTAGCATCAATCTGATGTTTATGATTTCATTATCAGTCTGATTGCTCAGTGACAGAGACCAGTTTCGTTGGGGGCAAGCGGTGCCATCTATGGGCTAAAGGTAATTTGTTCAATTAGATTTACTGTTTAAATCCACACTTCTCCACCATAACAAGAGTGTCACCTGCAGCATGAACCAACTTAGGTCAACATGAAATATCATCTATGTACAGCGTTAATCAGCTTTGTGGCCTATGTTAACTGTGGTTATCCCTACCCGCCCTTCTCTGGAGGGTTTATAAAGGGTGTCCAATCAAAAACGCATCTTTTGACCAATGAGTAAAATAATGTTAATAGATAATCCTCTAAGAAAACCAATGGTCCTAACCTCTTGCTTGGCTACCCAGACTCCTTGCTCCTGCCAAACGCTACGCCATGCCCACGGATGTTAGTTGCTTCTCCGTAGTGAGTCATGATCTGAGTCCGACACTTCACCAAATGTGAACACATTCGAGGCCGTGATTGGTCCGGAACCGATGTGTTGGGCCAGAACACAATCGCTGATGACTTTGTTTTGTACAACACCCCTCATCACCACAAATGACTTCAATGGTGGCAGTCTTAGACTAAAGTAATCTGAGTATACAAAACATTAAGAACACCTGCTCTTTCCATGACATAGACTGACCAGGTGAACCCAGGTGAAAGCTATGTTCCCTTATTGATGTTGTTAAATCCACTTCAATCAGTGTAGATGAAGGGAAGGAGACAGGTTAAAGAAGGATTTTTAAGCCTCGATACAATTGAGACAACGATTGTGTATGTGTGCCATTCAGAGGGTGAATGTGCAAGACAAAAGATTTAAATCCTTTGAGCGGGGTATGGTTTGTGTCAAGAACTGCAACGCTGCTGGGTTTATCATGCTAAATAGTTTCCCGTGTGTATCAAGAATGGTCCACCACCCAAAGGACATCCAGCCAACCTGACACAACTGTGGGAAGTATTGGTGATGCCTACAGTGCCTTCGGAAAGTATTCAGACCCGTTTACTTTTTCCACATTTTGTTAGATTACAGCCTTATTCTAAAATTGATTAAATCTTTTTTTTACCTCATCAATCTACACACAACACCCCATAATAACAAAGCAAAAACAGGTTTTTAGAAATTTGAGCTTTTTTATAAAATATATAAAACTGAAATATCACATTTACGTACTATAAGTATTCAGACCCTTTACTCAGTACTTTGTTTGGCAGAGATTACAGCCTCAAGTCTTCTTGGGTATGACGCTACAAGCTTGGCATACCTGTATTTGGGTAGTTTCTCCCATTCTTCCGTGCAGATCCTCTCAAGCTTTGTCAGGTTGGATGGGGAGCATTGCCGCACAGCTATTTTCAGGTCTCTCCAGAGATGTTCGATCGGGTTCAAGTCCGGGCTCTGGCTGGGCCACTCAAGGACATTCAGAGACTTGCCCCAAAGCCACTCCTGCATTGTTTTGGCTGTGTGCTTAGAGTCGTTGTCTTGTTGGAAGGTGAACCGTCACCCCTGTCTGAGGTCCTGAGCACTCTGGGGACGGTTTTCATTAAGGATGATGCTGCCACCACCATGCTTCACCGTAGGGATGGTGCCAGGTTTCCTCCAGACGTGACACTTGGCATTCAGGCCAAAGAGTTCAATCTTGGTTTCATCAGAACATAGAATCTTGTTTCTCATGGTCTGAGAGTCTTTAGGTGCTTTTGGCAAACTCCAAGCGGGCTGTCATGAGCCTTTTACCAAGGAGTGGCTTCCGTCTGGCCACTCTACCATAAATCCTTGATTGGTGGAGTGCTGCAGAGATGGTTGTCCTTCTGGAAGGTTCTCCCATCTCCACAGAAGGAACTCTAGAGCTCTGTCAGAGTGACCATCTGGTTCTTGAGCACCTCCCTGACCAAGGCCCTTCTCCCCCGATTGCTCAGTTACCCGGGCATACAGCTCTAGGAAGAGTCTTGGTGGTTCCAATCTTCTTCCTGTACCCCTTCCATGTGTTCTTGGGGACCTTCAATGCTGCAGAAATGTTTTGGTACCCTTCACCAGATCTGTGCCTCGACACATCCTGTCACAGAGCTCTACAGACAATTCCTTCAACCTCATGTCTTGATTTTTGTTCTGACATGCATTGTCAACTGTGGGAACTTATACAGACAGGTGTGTGCCTTTCCAAATCATGTCCAATCAATAGAATTTACCACAGGTGGACTCCAATCAATTTGTAGAAACATCTCAAGGGTGGTTAATGGAAACAGGATGTACCTGAGCTCAATTTTGAGTCTCATAGCAAAGGGTCCTTATTTTTTTTTAAATATAAATTAGCAAATAGTTATTAAAAACTTGTTTTCGCTTTGTAATTATGAGGTATTGTGTGTAGGTTGCTGAGGATTTTTATTTATTAAATCCATTTTAGAATAAGGCTGTAATGTAACAAAATGTGGGAAAAGTCAAGGGGTCTGAATACTTTCCAAATGCACTGTCAATCTGGCTTCTCTACAGCCTCTGCATGATGAATCAATGCTCAGGGTGGGGACAGACAGCCCATCTCAGTATGGAGCAGCAGTTCACAATGCATGTAGACCTATCATCTCATCATGGTCACTTTTTTTCTTGTGACAGGTAGGCCTACATTTGCTGCAGATTAGCCTATGTTGCAGTAATTTACCCATCCATCTGGCTTTAGGGAGTCACCTTGTTTTTTAATTGTAAAGAAAATATATTTTTTCATTGCAGCTGCAGAGTTTAAAAACAGCCTATCACTCGAATATTGTTGCTTTAAATCAGTGCAAGCGCGAGGACTCTCGTGCAGTCAACTCCATTAAAATAGCATCCAAAATAGATAATCCTGTTCTAGAGTGATACAGTATATAGCCCTACATATAGATGTCCTAGCCTACCTCTTTCAGGTAATACATTCAATGCAGTATTAGCCTTTTATATTAGGCTAATTAATGATGGGTTATGCATAATAAGCTTCTAACTTATAGCCTCTGTCTCTTGCGCAATACGCAAGCTCCTGTGCTCTGCTGGCCTCTCTCATTAAATACCGCTATTTAGCTCTTGGAGTACCATGTAGAAAAGGATAGACTAGAATAGCTTGCTGGAAATAATTTTTGTAGCATTTCTTTATTAGGTTACGACATTTGACTTTTTGATATATATTAGAGAAAGATCACACTGAACGATTCAGAAGATGAATAATCATATTTGTCTTGGTAAAATGTATTTCATAAACTAAAAGTTATCTAATTTACAGTACTGCTCTCACTTACCATTAGACAGATTACACATTAACCACAGTGTGATACTGGGTATCCAGGGGAATGCCATTGTTATTACTCATGTGTATATCAAGTGTGACCATGGGCTGGGTCCTTGTGCGTGTGTCTCTGTGTACGTGACTGAGTGCATGCTTGTATCTCTGTTTGTGTGTGAGTGTGTACAGTCAGTAACCATAGCCTGCTCTCTGTGTGTGTCTCTGTGCAGATAGAACAGGTGAGCCAGCTGTCGTCTCTGGTGGAGTCCCAGCTGCAGTACCACAGACAGGCCACACAGATCCTGGACGAGCTCTCTGACAAATTGAGGGACAGGTACATAATGCAGCAGCCTCCATCTCTATCCCTAACCTTTCTTCCCTGCTCAAACACTGCAAGTTATGTGTCCAAAGTGTCGTCATACAGATACAGTAGGCCCACTCACCAACCCCTTCTCCCTGTCTAGTCATAACAATCATGTGTGTCCTTTCCATATCTGTGTCAATGTGTTCTCCTGTGAATCTGAAACAACACATTCAAGGCCCTCAATCACAGAGCGTACAGTACACACTGGTTGACCTTGTGTACATTTTGAGTTCTTGATTTTTTACAGCCAGTAAGCCTACTTGCCTAGCAGTTAAGAGCGTTGCGACAGTAATTGAAAAGGTCGCTGGTTCGAATCCCTGAGCCGACTAGGTGAAACATCTGTCTGTGCCCTTGAGCAAGGCACTTAACCCTAATTGCTCTTGTAAGTCCCTCTGGATAAGCGTAATTGCTAAATGACAAATATGTCAAATGTTCTATTTTTAACATTGAGTCAACAAACAGAAATGAACTTTGGTCTCTGGACCTGCTGGGTTGATCTAACTCTCTTTCTCTTCAGGATGAACGAGGCCCAGAACCGACCACGCCGCGAGTATACGCCCAAGCCCAAACCCATCTTTGACTTTGGAGAATGTGACAACCAATCAACCAATGGTGGCTACACGACCTCCGTTGCCACACCATCCTCCCGCAACTCAGGTAACACAGTTGGACCATGCTACCTACAGTGTACATCAGCTCATCAAAGAGAAGGCCATTTATTTCAATCTTATTCTACTACTGCAGCCAGTTTTGAGGTTCACTCACACTGAGTCTGCAGTGTAGTATGACTGTGTGTTTGTTGAAGGATGAGGTGTGTGTGTGCGTGTGTGGAGATAATGAACAGGAGGGGGGTGCTGTCAGCTGGTTGCCCTTGTTTCCTTTTGACCTTGTTTTTCTCTTCCTATGACATCATCAGAGTTACACTTCCTCCACGCCAGATTGTCATTTCAGAAAACCAGATGTGAGTCAGAGAGTGAGAGTGTTTGTCAGAGAGATGGCAGCCAAGCTACCTGTATGAAATGGTTGATGCAATACTATCAGTGAGCCAAGTGTCAAATCAAAAAGCTCTCGACTTGGAAGTTCTGTGATTGAACTGATCCATCATCTTGTACACATGATATTTGAGAAATGTATAATTTGATTCGGTTCTTCATTGGGTTTGGTTGTTTCTCTGGTTTAAATGTTTACCAGAATTGTTTTTAGATATGAAGCCTAGAGCTTTTTGATTGACACCGTTTAATGACCTGCAGTGAATGCAATAGTACCATTGGACTAAACCCACTCCATATTGTCAGCTGGATCATTGTCACATACAGATAGCTGGTGTAACTGTAAAGCTTATTCTAGATGATACTAACTACATTCACCGTCACGCTGGTAAATAAACGGGTTGAATAAGGATAGAGATATGATACATCTTTGGGTTAGTTGTATCTCTGGAAGTCTCCTAGATTTATGGGGAGGGGATGTGTTGTGTTCAACAATGAAAGTGAATCTCCCAGGCAGAGACTGTGATGGATCCCTCCCCATATCCACTGTACCATGCCCTGTGGGGTAAACTGACACAAAGAGGAAATTGTTTTGAGACAAAAAGCCTGGTGTGTGGATAGAGCCATGGCCATGACTGCCTGAGCTCTGAGAGAGAGGGAGGGATGGAGAGGAGGAGCAGGGCAGTGTCTCACAGAGAGGATGCAAAACATTGGGATTGGGACACCCATCAGTGTGTGGTCAACTACTTTTGCGTGTGTGTTGTGAGACTGACCGACATGTGTGTTCCACTCTGAGTCATAGACAGACTTCCTGTACCCCTCCAGTCCTAGCCACTGTAGTCCCCCAACCCTTGCAGGCCCCAGCTAAGAACAACACAGGACTATATGGAGGGGGCCAGGTCATCTCTCCATCACTCAGCGTCTTGTCTCTCACTAACACTGTCTGAGCCTGCAGTGTGAAAATATCCCAGCCCAGCCACCCAAATACTCAAACTGCAGTGTGAATCACAAACTAACAAACAGGGTGCCGTGTGAACCTAAAACCACAATCAGTCTGACACTGTTCCAGCTCTGTCAGCCAGCCGAAAGAAGGAGGGAGGGACAGAGAGTGGACATGGGACTGGTCTGCCAGGGATGTACACTCTTTCAACCTTCTCTCCCCCTGTTATCCACCCCTCTCTCCTCCTCTCTTTCTCCTCTTTCTGTCATTCAGTCTCAGAACAGCCGTCCTGTAAGGCCCTGTTTGACTTTGACCCAGAGAACGAGGGAGAGCTGGGCTTCAAGGAGGGCGACATCATCACCCTGACCAATCAGATCGATGAGAACTGGTACGAGGGCATGCTGCATGGTCAATCAGGATTCTTCCCTCTCAACTACGTGGAAATCGTCGTCCCCCTAACACATTAAGGAGTGCTGTACAGAGTACATGAGAGAGATGGAGGGAACGGGAGAGTGAGGGAGGGAATGAGGAGCCAGTTAACAGATTATAGAGTCTTTGTCCTCATCTTTACCATCATCGCCATCATCACAGACGTACTTGTACTCTTTGTCACTTTGTCATCTTGAGGTTTGAAGGAAGGACATTGGAAGATGGTGGTTTCTCGCATTCCAGTTTTGAGAAAGAGAGATTTGAATATGACCCCCGCTGCCCCCCAAGCAAAAATAAATACGGACAGACGGACACAGACATGAAGAACCGAACTAAATCAGACTTAATGTTTTAAAGTAATGTTTTCTGTCAACCACAGATATCCCAATAGAAAGGGAAGTTTCAAATGAAATGAATTTAGAATTGAAAAGTTCAAAATCAATTATTTAACGTTAAATGACATACAGGTAAGCAGCAGAATACATTTACATCGGCAGTTTAGCTGGTTCTGACTCTGTAAAAACTGTACAACTTGTAAAGCCTTACTTGCATAACTACAGACATTTTTTAAGTAATTTGTCACATCCAAAGTTTCTGTAGGTCCCACATTTCAGTATGGACTCTGGTGAATACTTGAGTCCCTATTTCCAAGGCAAGTATGTCAGACACACTGCAACTGCACAGCCTTTCCAAATGATGGATTTTGACTGGACGTCTCTTGGAGCCCCCTGCCGGCCAGGCTTAGACAACCACTCCCCTCCTCAGTAAACAACTACAGTAATGCCTTGTAGTTATGATCCATTTACAGTCAGTAGATTTACAACGCTATGTACATCCTGTATGCCTGAGCCACAGGAGAGCTTGAAGGGCCTCAGACATTGTTTAGTTTTGCAATGGTGTGTATTTGATTTGTTTTGGTTTCAGCCTTGTTTATTGTTTTTTAATGTACAGCTAAACTGTTAAATTGCACCTTGGTCCTCAAATGAGATTTTTGCTGTACGTATGAGAGCCTGTAAGTTTTGTTTAGTTATAGGCCTCTACTGAGACAGAAGCCCCTGAGGAGAACACTAGACCCAAAGTCAAACACTAACATTTAGAAGAAACCGCTTTCCCCAGGGATGGGCTTCTGCACATTTAGTGACGTTAGCAACATACGAAGCCTGTGTGTTTTACTTTTCCTCGCTGTCTCATCATCTGTTCAATAGAGGAAACAGATGCCACATAGAATAGAGTACATGGTGTTGGGTTTTAGCTGTCATAGTACCCGTCTGTCTGTCCCAGTGCCTCCATAAATGACAATGCTGCTGGCGGCGTTGTGTGTGTGTGTAACTGAACATCTTTTGGATCAGTAAATCACATTCATTCACGTCAGTCACTTTCTTCCTGTATTTAGTATTATTTACTGCTCCGTTGATTATCATACTCCTCGCTGGGTCTCTTAGGATGGGTTGGGTTCTATTGTGGAGTTGGTATGTGTGCTGCTGGACAGGACTGCATAGGGCGTCAAATACAGTAAATACTGAATAAGGGAAAGACAGGTTAGTGATGCAGAACAGGACAAAAAGGGAAAAGGAATAATATATAGCAGAAGTCTTATTTTATTTGTGATGATTGTTCTGTTGGGAAAAGCCCCTACTACCAAGATGCATACTATCAGCGCTAAGAGACCCTCCACGATTGATAGTTGTGGAGGCGATGTGATTGAGTCGCACTTGCTGCAGTGCACTCTTTCATTCACATATTCCTCTCTCCTCAGTGTTGAGGTCCAGGCTACTTTCAATGGTCATGAGTTTAAGCTACTCTTCTCTGCTCCAGGCTGCTCCCTCCATCCACCACTCTGCTCTGTCACAACACCTCACTCTGGTGTTAGATCTCTTCCATACGTTTACAGGCCTGCTCGTAGTTCATTTCAATGGGAGAGTGGAGTGATGGACTGGTTAAGAGCAACTTGGTGCTGACTGAATCACACCAACACAAGTCCAGAACCAACAGAGAATCCATAGTTAGGGGTGCTTCAGTGCCGTTGGAAAAGGAAGGAATAATACTACCAACCAAAATAACCAAGCTACTTACAATGGTCATACATTTCTGTACCAAGGGTTCTGTTGCCATTTCCAGCCTTGGCACTTTGCGGTGTACATACATTTGTGCATGTCTTTGTGTCACACTACACTTTTTAAAAAGGGTTATTTCTGTCTAATCAGTTGGAGTACCAGAATTCTCTTTAAAAACTAAAGGTCGTTCTTGCATTCAATAGTATTATTTTTTATATACGAAACCTTAATACTTGTTATTAATCTTTGCATGTAGGTCTATTCAATACATTGTAAATGTATGTATTTTAGTTGAAGCTTTCTTTTTACTTTTGGTATGTCATTTTAGTATGGTATGTCAAATTTAACTGCAATATCTTGTCATGTATTATCAAAATATTTGTACTTGCTTTGTCTCGTTTCCCCCTTCTACCATCTTTGTATAAATAAATTGAGAAAAAAAAGCATTCTGCACTGAGTGTATGGAATGTTTTGGTAATAAAATGCTCAACTTATACTGCCTGGATGCCAAAATGGTAATGCATGTAAAGAGGGTGGATTTTACACTAATGATTATTTTTACCTTTGTTTTTGGCTTGTATTGTTGAATAGGTTGTTTGGACGAAAGGTGGCCGTGTAGCTCTTTCCAAAGCACCAACACAGACAAACACAGAAGTAGTTCCAGTGTGTGTTTTTAATGTATTAGGTATTCAGGGGGTTCAAAGGATTGTTCACATATTAGTACTAACACATGTCACAGACCACAGTTTAGATAAATACACCACAGGTAATAGAGAAGAGGAAGATCCTTATTTCCATGTCAACTTCTGTAACAACAGTCTGACGTCAAGCACTGGCAGCAGACGCTAGGGGACACATTCACAGCACGCACATGTCATACTGTACAAACATTGTCAGTGATACAGACCTCAGTCAGAAAAGGCCATGGAGAGCAGTACACTCGCCCTCCGGACTCAGGAGTCACCATCTCCTCCGTCAGGACAGTGCACATCCAACTTACAGTATGCCTGAGGTCAGGGCAGCAGTTGAAGTGCCACAGACAAAGGGCAGAAATGACAACCTATTCTCTGTAGAGCCTATTCCCCATATAGAGACCTACAAATGTAGTGACCTATATGGGGAATAGGTTATTTGAGATTTTCATTTGAAGCCAGTGCATACACACAACCTTGTTTCTCCTCCAGCTTAGTGTGTGTTGATGAGTTGGTTGTAGACATGCTCCAGGATCTGAGAATAGGCCTGGTCTTTGGGTGCATGGCCGCTCAGAGAGCCCTGAGGGAGAGAAACCAAACCGGTGAGGAGGAAATCTCTGTAGGACATATCCCAACTGGAGATAACATGTATGACCTGAACTTCACACAACTGTAGATGTCAATGAGAGATTTGTGTGATCATTTGGATAATGCGCACTGATCACAAGTTAGCATCTGGCCTTAGATGAAAGGCCAAAAAGCATATAAGGAATTAGAATCATTTAATAGGATATCTATGACAAAAAGTTAGTTGGTATGCAGTTTCCTGTTGTTAATGAGTTCTTATATGAACAGACCTTGATTTTGTCCATCATGGTGGTATCAGGACACCAGAACTGATGGAACTGCACCAGGTCAGGGGCTGCCCTGTAGAAGTCCACCAGCAGCATCTGTGGAACAATAATTGAACATAGAACAGTGACAAAGTGGCCAATGTCCTACCACTGAATTTATTTGCATAGGTATGGTTACTATGATAATAACTATACTGAACATAAATATAAACGCAACATGTAATGTGTTGGTCCCATGTTTCATGAGCTGAAATAAGATTCCAGAAATGTTCCATACGCACAAAAAACGTATTTCTCTCAAATGTTATGCAGAAGTTTGTTTACATCCCTGTTAGTGAGCATTTCTCCCTTGCCAAGATAATCCATCCACCTGACAGTTGTGGCATATCAAGAAGCTGATTAAACAGCATGATCATTACACAGGTGTACCTTGTGCTGGGGGTAATAAAAGCCCACTCTAAAATGTGTAGTTTAGTCACACAACACAATGCCACAAATGTCAAGTTTTGAGGGAGCATGCAATTGGCATGCTGACTGCAGGAATGTTGACAGAGAATTTAATGTTAATTTCTCTACCAATTTCTACAACGTCGTTTTATAGAATTTGGCAGTACGTCCAACCGGCCTCACATCCACAGACCAAGTGTGACCACGTGTAACCATGCCAGCCCAGGACCTCCACATCCAGCTTCTTCACCTGCGGGATCGCCTAAGAACAGTCTTCCGGACAGCTGATGAAACTGAGGAGTATTTATTTCTGTAATAAAACCCTTTTGTGGGGAAAAACTAATTTTGATTGGCTGGGCCTGGCTCCCCAGTAGGTAGGCATAGGCCTACTCCCATTCCCATCCATGGCTGCGCCCCTGAACCAGTCATGTGAAATCCATAGATTAGGGCCTAATTTATTTATTTCAATTGACTGATTTATTTTGATCAACTGTAACTCAGTAAAACCGTTGAAATTATTGCATGTTGCGTTTATATTCTTCTTCAGTATAAGTTTGCGAACAGTACCATCTCATTCAGGACATCACTAGTTAGGAAGTTATCTTGTACATAGGTCACCTCCACCGCCACTGGAATGCCATAGTCATTGGGCCTTTGCTGTGGATGGAAGAATGGTGATAAGTGTTATAGACGTTTACCTTGTCTTAGAGGAATATGTTCTTATTCATTAAGGCATGTACTACCACTGCACTCACCTCAGGGGGTGGCACTACCCAGAACGGTGTTATAGTGGACGCCACACCCTGGTTCCCATGGTAATAGGGGCCTAAAAATCAGGGGCACATTTGAATGTTAGTTCAATGTCTGGTTATTTATTTTCATTTTCTATATGAAAAGTTTTTTCCCCATTGGTGCCAACTGATTGCCCAGTACAGACCACAGATAATGCCCAGGCAGGGCTGGAAGCCATTACTGCTCCCCTGGAGCCTCAGCTGGTGGTCCATCTGAGAGTCGATGTCCTGCAGGGATGGCAGGGCGGGGCCCCGAGGGTGACTGTGGTACCAGCCCACCAATGACAGCCCTCGCATGAACAGATTCTGGCAGATCTGTAAGGTAATTGGAAGAAGAGACCATTTGTATTTTACACAAACATGTATGATTGTATCATATTATGGAATTGACTTATGTTGATCCACATCCTGGTATTAGCAGTGTTAGTAGGGCTTACCTCTTCTTCAACAGCAGAGGCCGAATCTCTATCTGCCAATCGTGTACGACAGGGAAACGCTCTTAAAACTGTCAGAACTGCAAGCAAAGGGCACACCAGACAGGTCATGAACATCATACATGTTGAAGATCGTTACTGTAATGTCAGAGGGGAAGTACAATGTCCTGTTTGCTCACGGTCTCTGCTTTTATAGGAAATACTCACGTTGTGTGTTAGTGTCCCATCGTCCTCCGAGGTAGCCCACCACCTCACTGGTGGTCAGGTGACAGTGGAAATCCTGAGGGCACACAATCACGCTTTTGTCAATTTCCCCCAATAAGACAGATTCAAGCTGTAGCCTACACCCCGGTTTCACATTTCCTCTCTTACTACCACTGTGTGACTCATGCTTACCATGAGAAGCAGCACGTTGCTGGATACAGCAACATTGAAAGGCTGGAACCTGTTAATGGCTGAGAAAGCTGATAACTCCACCAATGTGTGTGGATCCCTGTCGATATACAGTATGTGTTTGATTAGTGTTGAAGCTTACTTGTATGCATTACAGTGACATAGGCTGGGATGAGCACAATTATACCTTGCAGCATCCCTGGTACCTAGAGTGCAGTATCTGACGGGGATTCGCTCTCTGTCTCCTCTCCTGGGCACAAGGCTGATATCTGTAAGAGAAAGCACATTAGATGCATCTATCCCTTTCCCATATCACTCTACTATACACAGTTAAAATTACATAATGCCATTTCTAGAGATTCTTGGTGGATTTAATCTCACCATGCAGCTCAGGTTTGTTCTTCCTGTTCTTGTCATCTGTCGGCACTGCCGTCTTCCCTTCTTCCTCCTCCTCATCTCCCATCTCGTCATCTTCTCCCTCGCTCACCAGGCTCTGACATCACAGGAAGAGGGAGGGTGTGAGATGCTAGTATTCATACTAACAGTCTTCTACAGCAGTTCTCTCCCTCTTTCATCGTCCCCTTTTAGCTTTTAGTTCCCGTATCAACAAACCTCCATCGCTTCCTTTTACTACCCCTCTTTTCCACCCTGCTCTTTTCCTCCTCACAACCATCCATCTCTCCCTCCTTCTCACCATGTCTGCACTGGGCTGATACTTGTGCAGCCAGCTGGTCTTGTACTGCACTAGTTTCTGGCCCCGGTAGCGCACCGAGGCCCATCCACAGCCTGACTTCTTGGCAGGGTTGACCAGGCGCTTGCAGTGTGTGGCCCAGGCACTGGGAGAATTGAAGATCTGCCCCGTCTCCACCCAGCGGATCTTCCCATCATTCAACAGGTCGCCTACAAACTTCTTACCCTGGGGAGAGAACAGGTAGAGAAGGATGCAATTAGGCTTATTACATATGTAGCGTTAGTAATAACCATTATTACTAGATAGTGTGTGAACATGTATTTTCAGGTAGTGTACATTAATCTGTTATTACCAGAAAGTGTATAAATATCTACTGTTATCTTATTATCAGGTAATGTATAGACATCTACTATCAACTACTGTATTTTTACCAGGTAGTGTATGGACAGCACTCCATCCCCAGGCTCAACCAGGCCGTCCTTCAGCAGCACTCTCAAGGTGATGCCTCGCCTAGTCAGCAGGGAGCCACGCCCTGAAGGGGTCCTTAGATCAGACTCCTCTCCTCCACTCAGCTCCTCCTCCTCTTCCTCTCCTCCCTCCTCCACCACCTGTGGAGACAAGGGTGGCTCAGAGCCTGAAAACACACACACACATTAAATGTTATGTATGATGCATTTGTAGGCCATGTATACAATAGAAAGGTGACCTCAGAGAGAGGAACCACTCTTATTACAATGTAACAAAAACATGTCCAAATGAAAACATGATAAGGTGCCATGATTTTGACATGAAATGAAGAACCAAAGATGGTCATTAATCCAAAATAAGATATTATATCCTTGAGTCCAACAAAGGATTCCCTCTAAACTGCTCAGAACAGGGCAGCATGGCTGACCCTTGAATGTACACAGAGAGCTAACATTAATAATATGCATGCAAATCTCTCCTGGCTCAAAGTGGAGGAGAGATTGACTTCATCACTACTTGCTTTTGTAAGAAGTGTTGACATGCTGAATGCACCGAGGTGTCTGTTTAAACTACTAGCACACAGCTCGGACACGCATGCATACCCCACAAGACATGCCACCAGAGGTCTCTTCACAGTCCAGAATAGACAGACTATGGTAGGTGCACAGTACTACATAGAGCCATGGCTACATGGAACTCTATTCCACATCCGGTAACTGATGCAGATAAAAATACACCTTATGGAACACACACAGGCACATAAGACACACACTCTACACACAAGTACACATGGAGTTTGTATTGTAGATATGTGGTAGTAGAGTAGTGACCTGAGGGAACACACTTAATGTGTTGTGAAAAGTGTTATGAAATGTAATATTTTAAATTGTATATAACTGCCTTCATGTTGCTGGACCCCAGGAAAAGTAGCTTCTGCCTTGGCAGCAGCTAATGGGGATCCTTAATAAATACAAATACAGGGGTCATGACATCTGAGGTCAAGAAGTCACCCACTGACGCACATAAATTACTGTCACAGTTTAAATGTAGTAATAATATGTAGGACATGTTACATTTAGAGATGTTTGACATAGCTAATTAGTTGCCACTTGTGATAATTGTGATAGCCCCTAATTAACGCTGGAGCCTTTGTGAGACACCTTCCTTTTGTATGGTTAGTAAGAAACCAAAAACGCAGAAGAAATTCCATAGGGACAAAAGAATAGCCTTCTGATTTGATCTCATTTGCTATTTTATTAATTACCACTATTAAAAGTAGATTAAATATGTATGCGCTTTGTTGTTGTTTTTCTGGCCATTGGTTATTCTGCAATTCTCCGCAACACGAGGCCTGCTGCTCGAGATTAATTTCACCGAGTATTATAATTAAAATCACTATTTTATCATTCTCACCCATTTCTCTGAAAGCGTCGGAGAGCGGCTTTATTTCCAACTCCGCCAAGAGGTTTTCTTTTCGGGCCACTTTAGAGCAATGCACAGAATAGGTTCAATAAACACAATTCGCCACACTGGCTGGCGAGCTATTATTCAAAAACATAAAATGAAGGCGTCTGTATCTGCAGTGTAGTTTCCTTGTTGTGTTGCTTTAATGTCAATTCCCCTCCCCTTTCTTTCTCTCACTCCCGTCCTTGTCACTCTCCCCGTAAACAAAAGCGATGTTTCTTTGATCCTATGTCTCCTCGGCTACTATTCGGCTACTACTATGCAATGTCCACTCGGTATCGGACATAGTTTGTTATAGTCAAAATATATATTTATCTATAAATTAGTAATTACATGGTAGAATTAGATCATCAGTTTATAAATTCCTGCTTCCGGAAAGATAGTGTCGCTCGGTGCTTTGAGACAGCCGCTATGTACGTGGCCAGTCAGTCCATTCGATGATTCTAGCAAAGAGAAAATAATAAAAACATTTAATTGCTGGCATTTATAAACACGTACCACAAGTAGCCAAAGAGACATTTACAATCAAACATATGTAAAATAAGTTAACCTTGTCCAAACCGCATCATCCCTAGCCCTTAATTCCCCTATATTTAGCCACTAGAGAATCTCCTCCTCTTACAGTCAGTCCCACGCTCCCCCTCGTCTCTTTCCTCCTTTGCGAGGTTCCTCTATCTCGAAAAGGAGCAAATTACCGAAACAAATCCTGTGGGGGGCAGCAAAACCTCCACTTACAAGTTAACCTTCACTGTGACAATAGATCTCGCCAGCTTGTAGCCTAGTTCTAAAACCCGGAAATGAGTTACCTCTGGTTCGTTCAGCCATCCCTATGGGGAACATGAATGGGGAAAGAATAGGGTTTTGGGATAAACGCTGAAAATAAGGTCTGAGGCTAACACAGGCGTAGGATATATTGTACGCGGTGAGCTTAGTAGACTAAATAAGTAGCCTAATTAAAACTTCAACTATAGTGAGAAACTTTTTTTTTTATTACGGTACTTTCCTGCACTCACCGAAACTTTTTTGTAAAAACGTCTGTGCGCTTCCTCGTCTGGAAAAATGGGTATGGCCCAATGTGAAATAGACCAATGATGAGCGTTTAGCCAGCAGTGGGCGTGTTTTGGCGACAGACACATGCCTCAAGTGGCACCTGTAGTACTCTACGGACAATTCTACAGAGAGAGCAATTGTTTCCAGTCAAGAGAGGAACGCCAGATGATACTTAAGCATATAACAATAGCTTCTCCAAATTATAGCTGGACGACCAACCAAACCTCGTGGCTTTTCTCTGACAGGGACTGTCGATTTCATATGTTATACGTTTTTCTCTCTCACTTCAAACCATAAGTCCACCCAGGTGTTGTTAAATCACACAGGAGAGCGGGGAATCACTGTCCCCGTGCGTAAACTCTTCGTCCCACTCGGCACTGATGGCGGCGACCAAGCGAGCTGGGCGACAGCGCGAACAGCTTCCACACTGCTACTACGAAGGATTCCTGGAAAAAAGGTCATTCGAAGACAAGGTATAAGGATGTTGCTACATTATGTAGTAGTAATTCAATACACTAGGGTCAGACAGGCTTCCGGTGTCGAATAAGACACCACGAAATAATCAAAAATATACTTACTGTAGCATGTTTGCACAGATCCATATGGCTGTGTGCCTTCAAACTAAACTTCCAAACACTTCCTACCCAGTTACGCTTACACACAGGTGTTCCAGCATGCTAGCTAGCTAATCAGCACAGGTGGCACTTGTGTGTTTTCCGTTAACAACCTCGATATATGGTCCTGTGGGAACACTAACCCTATAAGTGAGTAGTAATTTAACATTTAGGGGTGGGTATAACCTTTGGAACGTTTCAACAGGAATCTGTTCCAAAAACGGCATCAATTCACCTAGAAAAGTAGCTACCGAATAGGCATCAAATCACCACGTAGCTTTTTCTTAAATGTTTGTCCGTAGGGAACGAGGACAGACATGTTTCGGAATAAACGTGGTGAGTGGAAAAACATAACGAAATAGCCCACTCCCTACCGACAATGGACCTGATCGGACAGCTCAGAGCTTCTGCTCTTTTCAGTCCATAAAAACAAATGGATTGGTGGAAGAGGCAGGGCAGGCCAGGAGCAAGGAAGGAGGGAGGGTGTGGTCAAGCAAGGCATCCCCCGAGGCTAAATGCCCTACGGTTTACCGGTATCATATTCTGCCGCTATATAACTTTTTGTATGCGTTGTTTGTTGTCAAGCTTGTTATTGTAATGGAGCAGGTCTCGAACACTCGACCTTCTAGCCCGTAGTCCAGCAGTCGATATCCACGCTTATAAACCCAGGGTCGTTAAATTATATACGAAGTTTTTGGAACATATTCCTGTTGGAACGTTCCAGAAAGGATACCCACCCTCGTGTTAACGTTCAGAACGAGCGTCCAGGCGCTTAACAAAACAAGACTCTATAATGGACAAAGCCATCGGTCATGGGGCGGTAGGGTAGCCTAGAGCGTTGGACTAGTAACCGAAAGGTTGCAAGTTCAAATCCCCAAGCTGACAAGGTACAAATCTGTCGTTCTGCCCCTGAACAGGCAGTTAACCCACCGATTAATCTACCATTTAAATAAATAAAAAAATGTATTTATTTATTTGTAATAATGACAATTGCAACTACTGAATGAACATTTTTATTTTAACTTAATATAATACATAAATAAAATCAATTTAGCCTCAAATAAATAATGAAACATGTTCAATTTGGTTTAAATAATGCAAAAACAAAGTGTTGGAGAAGAAAGTAAAAGTGCAATATGTGCCATGTAAGAAAGCTAACGTTTAAGTTCCTTGCTCAGAACATGAGAACATATTAAAGCAGGTGGTTTCTTTTAACATGAGTCTTCAATATTCCCAGGTAAGAAGTTTTAGGTTGTAGTTATTATAGGACTATATCTCTCTATACCACTTGTATTTCATATACCTTTGACTATTGGATGTTCTTATAGGCACTTTAGTATTGCCAGTGTAACAGTATAGCTTCCGTCCCTCTCCTCGCCCCTACCTGGGCTCGAACCAGGAACACATTAACAACAGCCACCCTCGAAGCATCGTTACCCATCGCTCCACAAAAGCCGTGGCCCTTGCAGAGCAAGGGGAACAACTACTTCAAGGTCTCAGAGTGAGTTACGTCACCGATTGAAATGCTAGTAGCGCGCACCCTGCAAACTAGCTAGCCATTTCACATCGGTTACACCAGCCTAATCTCGGGAGTTGATATGCTTGAAGTCATAAACAGCTAAATGCTTGAAGCACAGGGAAGAGCTGCTGGCAAACGCACGAAAGTGCTGTTTGAATGAATGCTTAAGAGCCAGTCTGCTGTCAGACTGCTCTATCAAATCATAGACTTAATTATAACATAATAATAATAGTTGAGTCATCCGCATACATAGACACACTGGCTTTACTCAAAGCCAGTGGCATGTTGTTAGTAAAGATTGAAAAAAGTAAGGTGCCTAGACAGCTGCCCTGGGGAATTCCTGATTCTACCTGGATTATGTTTGAGGCTTCCATTAAAGAACACCCCTGTCTGTTAGACAGGTAACTCTTTATCCACAATATAGCAAGGGGTGTAAAGCCAAAACACATACATTTTTCAGGCTGCAGACTATGATCGATAATGTCAAAAGCTGCACTGAAGTCTAACAAAACAGCATCAATTTCTCTCAGCCAATCATCAGTAATTTATGTAAGCGCTGTGCTTGTTGAATGTCGTTCCCTATAAGCGCGCTGAAAGTTTGTCAGTTTGTTTACTGTAAAATAGTCTTGTATCTGGTCAAACACACATACTCGCTGGATGCGGAGGGTTAGGAGTGTATTGCCCGCCAGGGCTGGGCGGTATACCATATTTTACAATCTAGCGGTATTGATGCACGGACCGGTTTGGGTTTTTACTTCACCTTCTATAACGGTATTTGAATGTTTGGTTTGTTAAATGTGATACGCGTGTGTAATGTCTATTTGCATAGTTTACTCCACTACTTGAGTCATTCCTCTCCGCTCTCTCTCTCTCTCTATGCCGCTTTCCACACAGACCTAGTCCCACCCCCTGTCACTCAAGGAACGCATTTGTTGTTGCTTGACCACAAGACCCTTTCGTTTAGTCTGCATGTTCAATGTAGCATATGCAACAATGTTGATGACAACGATGTTGTTTCCACTTTGATCTAATAGAAGTCCACAAGCGTTCTATAATTTCAATATTAGTTTGTGTTTCTTACATCTGCAAACAGCTAGTTTGTATTTTCTTAGCAAGTTAAGCTAAATCATGTTAGCTACTAATGCTAACTAGCTAATAAAAGTACTGAGTCAGAGCAAACGTAGCTAGCTATTACAGCCTAATACCAGTGCTGGTGGAGGCCTACATCAGCATGTTGTTTATGCAACAGTATCTTCTAAAACAAAGAGGACTAGGTGAAGCGTGAATATCTTAGCTATTGAATAAAGATTTAATGTAGCCAAAGTTTGTAGGGCCCCCTGGGAAACATGGAACATCACTTTGGTTCCTACCCTGTCACAATAACTCATTCATGGCATTTTCGTTCGTTGTCATGTCAAACAACACTGTATTCAAAGTGCCCACTATTCATTATATTCTAGAATAAACATTCTATTTCCATGATTCCAAAAGTTCACCCAAGTGTTTTGATCTAAATCGCAATTGTAACATTTGTTAAAAATAAGGTCTTGATTTTTTGTCCATATTGTGGCAATGTAGAAATTATCTCAAATGAGTGCAGGAAATGCAGAAATTGATGGAAATGCAGGAAATTATTTTAGGTTGAAGTTGAATTGAACAGTATAAAACAATCAGAATGGAGAAAGACCCATTTGAAATAATTTTGAATATATGTGTTGCCACCCTAGGGTCACGCACTATTCATAAAGAAAATGTAGAACTTTTATTAATCAAAAACATAAAATGCTGTCAAAAATTAGAAAAATACCATGAGATGATATTTTTCCGTATCGCCCAGCCCTATTGCCCGCTAGGCTACTTACGTTGGGATGCCAAAGACCAGACAACATATACTTTGTCGAACCTTGGGGCTATTGTTGTTGACTGGGGAAGAAGGGCTGATCCAGATGAGTGATTTACATCTCACTAATGTGTGGAATGAGCCTGGGCCACTACTTGAGCAAGCTGGAAACTCCCTGGAGTTTCCTGTAATATTTCCTATCGTCATGGTACACAAAAGCTTACATGTTGAGATGTCGGGCAATTCCATGGTTACGAAATTGCACTGATACTTAGATTTTTCACTTAATGTATGCCAAACAAAAAACATTGATTTAAAAGTTTAACAAACCATAGAACTCTATGCTAGTGATGGGGGGGAGGGGGAATAAATAGTAGATATCAAAATATTATTTTTGATATATTGTATCGTTTTGACTAGCAATATTATTTTAGCGGTAGTTGCCTTTACTTGCACCAAAACTCCAGTATTTTTGCTTCATAGCTTGTTCTCATCTTTTAGAAAGCCAATTTTGTTTTCAGGACTTTTATTTCCATGACTGATCAAAACTTGTTTTCTCATGTCCCACTGCAGCAGATATATTGTGAGCAATATGTTTAGAACATCGAATTGCAGTAAAATCACTATCAAATCACAATACATATATAATCATGAGAATTGCAATACATATCATATTGGCACCTAAGTAATGTGATATTGTATTGTGAGGTCCCTGGCAATTCCCAGCCCTACTCTGCACAAGGACTACTTTTAACAATTAAAACACAACAATATCCCTCTGAGCCAAATGGCTGACAATTTGTTTTATGGGACAATTAAAGTTGGGTTGTCTTGTGCGATCAACGTTTGTTGTCTTGATTCCCCTGAAGTCTTTGCACGAACAATTTAATCCCCTTAACATTTTTAAGCCATATTCACCAAAGTTGAGACATTGTCTAACTGTTTGAGATAGTTACCCAGGAATATTCCTGTGTAACTAACACAGAGAATGTCTGCATGCCGGCTCTAGAATGTGTGCTATGGGTGGAGCACACATTATAAATTGTTTTGGTAAATTGGGTGGTTCTTTGGACTTTGTTCTCTCTGAAGGAGCCACGGGATGTCAGAGACAGAACTGGTTAGACTACTTATTGCCACAAGGCATTAAGTTTGGAGCAGGCTGGTGTAACAGATTAGATGATTGACAGGTCTTTATTATTATTATTTGCTGTATTGTCCGATTAGAGCAATGGGCCGGGCTTCAGACATGACTGGACAGTGTTGGGGCTCTAATAATGGCATCCTGTGATGATATGTGGTTGTTTTCCTAATTTGTCATTCAGCCTGTTTTGTTCTGTTATCTACTACCAGAGTCGTTCCATTTCATTTCAGCAAGCGAGGTTACCCACCATCTCAGATTGTTATGAAATTGTTTCTGTAGTTAGAAACAGGTAAGATTGTTTCAGGAATGCCATTATTTTGTTGACATTTTCTCTGAGAAATGAAGCTAATTGATTGCACCCAAATTGACCCTTTTTAATTAATAAGATTCAGATAATATTAAATATAGTACCCAAGTTCTGAAATGGACCAAACATTTTCCTACCAATGAGAAATTCATGAGGAATCCCCCAAAATGGTCAAAAGCCGCCCACGATGTGGTCATCTTCATAATTCAAGCCAGTCCTGTCACATAAAGTTAGGCTTGATGGGAACTAGACACGGTCAGTCAGTTCAACAGGATTTACATGAATTACACTGGGAGAACGATTTTCAACAATAATGTTATGTGCCACTTTGTGTAGACTGGTGACTCAAATGACACAACTCATTACACGTAACTATACTGACATAAACTGGAATTCATTATCTATAGTTCATCTCATGCAGTGTTCTTGTAAATCTTTATGGTGTTATACAACGTGTCATAGCCATTGTCTGTCTTCCGCCATCTCTCTCTGTCTTTCTAGGCATCTCGGAGACTATGGACATGCTTGTGTGGAAACATTCTTTTCTTCTACAACAACACCAATGACAATTATGTGAGTTAACTGGAATGGGCAAGAGAAGGGGCCTACGATGGGACAAGTGGGACATCAGATAGAGGAAAACTCAGTGGTCGATGTATTGGGATGGTGGCCACTCTCATTTGTCACTGCATACTCATGTGTGTGCGTTTTCAACAGTATGTGGAGAAACTAGAGCTCCGTGGCCTCATCTCCTTGATGGATGACTGCAGTCGGGACAGAAACCTGGAGGCAGCCAGACTCATCCTGCGCATGGAGGATGGGGAGATCAAAATCACTGTAAGGACATGGATGACTATTTTTGTTTTGCGTTACTATTGTTTTATTAATGGTTTAATGGGTTCTCTCCTTCACTCTACAGGCCCCAAGTCTAGAGGCTCGAGAACTATGGAAAGGTTTCATCTACTCTGTAGTTGAGGTTAGTGAAACATGATACAGCTAATTCACTATCATAAAACATATGGCTCAGTAGGCTAGTTTTCCTGGTAAGTAAACTGAGAATAATTTATTTTATCTCATGGTTCAAGCCCAGTTTATCAAGCCCTGCTTATCTCCAGTCTTGGCAGGGATTATAATAAAATGTATCAAGTCAGTTATTATAAATTCTTGTTATTTTATGCCCCATTTTCTCCCCAATTTTGTGATATCCAATTGCGATCCAATCACGATCTTGTGTCATCGCTGCAACTCCCCCAACGTGCTCGGGAGAGGTGAAGGTCGAGTTATGCGTCCTAAGCCGCACTTCTTAACACGCTCACTTAACCAGGAAGCCGGATGAAACAACCCCAGGCTGTAATGACGCTCCAACACTGCGATACAGTGCCTTAGAGCGCTGCGTCACTCGGGAGGCCCCAAATCACACTTTATGATTGCACATTTTAATTAAGCCTGATCTTTCTCTTTCCTACCCTATTTTTTTCACTTTCGTCTTGGCTTGCTTCCCATCTCTCAAGCTGTCTGTCTCACTGGCATGCGCAGACAGTATAATATCATGCCATATATTTATTGGTGTTATATAATTATCTGTCTGTGGGGAATTTGATGAAACTGCATTGGTAACAATGGCATAATGGCACACAGCTTAGTCAATATTGCCCCAAACATTTCCAGTGTTTCATGGCCTTTGGTCTAAATGATGGTAAATACTCCTTGTGTCTCTCCCTCCAGCATTCAGTGCCAAGCTCACTCAACCTGCTGCCAGGCCAGATCCACATGATGAGAGAGACGGTAGAGGCCGAGAGGGAGAGACTGAAGACCCTGTCCCCTACCCCTGCTGCAGCATCCAGCTCGAAACTTTACCTCAGCCTCGTAGGGGACATGCCTGCGTGAGTGCCCTATATGTACATTAGAAATCTATGGGACAAAAGTGCTGGTAGCCGGAGGTTTACACTGGGCTGTTTACTGGTGTCTGGCTAGCTCTGTTTGCCCAATTTTCTTCTACTGTTCAGATGTGTTATATGTGGATGTTCTATGTGCAGGTGTTTTCAGCCCGTGTCTCGTACTGAGGCAGAGATGACTTTGGAGAGACACTCTGACTGTGGGAACCTGCTGATTCGGCCTAGCAGGGATGGCGCCTCGTTGGCTGTCACCACTCGACAGGACCTCAATGGGTACGCTCCCCCATTCCCCTCAATTCCTGACAGTGTTGTCTACAGTTCAATCAAAGAAAATACACGTCACATGATAGTTTGATTAATAGTCCATGAAAGCAACACATGCTGAATCAAGTGAAGGAAAGCCCGTACTTATTTGTTCATGTGACAGATTTCTTCTAATTAATTAATGTGCCACTCATTGATACTCTCTCTTCTGGCAGGTCTGTGTTCAGACACTATCGCGTGACCAGGAAACATGACGGAGGATACGCCATCGATGTAGATACTCCAGTGAGTGTTTCAAAGGGATTCCTGAATCATTATTCCTGCTTCCTCGTTGCTGAATACACCTGCTTGTCCACTGCCACACACAACACTTTAAACACAATACTTTAAAGAGGTTTTATTTGTATAATAGAACATAAAATAATCAATTTAAAGTTATTTTCTTTATGGCAGTTAACTTACACTTTTCCTCATTCTAAAGTTATGAATGGGAATTCTCATTATGACCCTAGAGAGGCATTGAACCTCAGGTTATCCCAATGTGAGGGAGTGTTAAGGAAGACATTGATGAAATATTCTGCTGGTAGTCACAGGACAAACAATAAGATTGTCTTTGCCTGCCCCTGTTTTCTCCTGAAAAACAGACAAATCAATCACTGTGCTAATACATCTTACATTTATTGGTGCTTTTTGATGTTATGACCTGCATAATAGCTTCGTTCTGCTTTAGCCAATCCCTGAGCACTTTTCTCTGATTGCTGGCACAGAGTGCGTGGTAAATGTTTCTCTAAATGGGCCATATTGACAGTGTTTTCAGCTGTTTCACTGTATTTCCAGTATGAGGTGGTGTGTGCAAAATGTTAATGATGGTTCTGCCTGTAGGTCTTCTGTGCCACACTGCATGATGTCATAAACTGTCTGGTGGACAGGACTAATGGAACTCTGACACCCTTCATTATGGAAGGACCGTACGAAGAGAGCATCAGTAAGACGGAGCACACAGCACTTACTACTGCGCTCTTTCACTCGCTCTTACATTCTCTTTTACATTCTTCCTCATTCTCCCTGTTTTCCCCTCTGTTTCTGTTCATTGTCCATCTTGAGTTAAGTATAGCTCTGGCTTATCAGTCATGGTCATAACATTCATGCCCTCTGTCTCCCCAGCGTTTGTTCAGGCAAATGAGGAGAATGGAGAGAGTCTGCAGTGTGTGCCCAGTACTCCCATGCACCCTGTGCCAGTCCCTGCTCTACCTCCCAAACCAGGTATACATACCTCCCTTACTGGGACCTCCTTGACCCTGTTAACAAACACACCCACACCTTTACAATGTCGCCAAATGCACTTGACCACTTATAGCTCTCATTCATATTAGGAATTAGAGGTAGTTGCCACTAACAACATTTTTTACAAGTAGACAAGACAGATAGTCCATTTGCGTCATGTTAGACTCTATCTGACGTAAGACAATGGGAAAGGATCTGATCCCAGATCTACTTGTCAACTTCTATCTCAAGCTTCAAATAATGAATGTTTTGCCTTAGTAATAAACAGATTCAATGAGTTATGCTAAAGAAGAGAGAAAAGGAATATTGTGTTTTAATCCCAGGTCCAAGGGGGCGTGTACCAACTACAGAGCCTGAGTCAGATACAGGAGTGAGCCTTGACCTCAATGATACCCGTGAGTACTATCCTCTGTCCCGCTCCCCTCTTGTCTTCAAACACACTTCAAGTATGATTTAATTTCTCACTCTCGGTTGCTATTCTTGTCTGTGTGCTTTTCCAGAGAAAGAAAAGAAAGACACTACTTTGCAGCCTGCTCACCCCTCTCAGACTCCTCCCACACGCTTTCATCTGCCAAGTGAGTCCCACTGTCTTAACTACTGGTACCGTACTACTCTAACAACTTCAGACCAAGGTTATTGTAGTAAACAAAAAATAAAATTGGAAAAAATACTTTTTAGTAAACTGCAGTGGTGGAAATAGTACCCAATTGTCATACTTGAGTAAAAGTAAAGATGCCTTAATAGAAAAAGTGAAAGTCACCCAGCAAAATACTACTTGAGTAAAAGTATTTTTTTTAAAGGGCTTTAAATATACTTAAGTATCAAAGTAAATGTAAATGCTAAAATATACTTAAGTTTCAAAGGTAAAAGTATAAATCATTTCAAATTCCTTCAATTAAAGACAGCACCATTTTTCTTTTTTATATAAGGATAGCCAGGGACACTCCACCACTTTACAAACAAAGCATGTGTTCAGTGAGTCTGCTAGATCAGAGGCAGTAGGGATGACCAGGGGATGTTCTCTTGATAAGTGTGTAAATTAGACCATTATCCTGTCCTGCTAAGCGTTCAAAATGGAATGTGTACTTTTGGGTGTCAGTATGGAGTGAAAAGCACATCATTTTCTTTTGGAATAAAGTAAAACATAGTAAAGTGCAGAACCAAAGTAACTACTTAAGTAAAAATACTTTGAAGTACTACATAAGTACTTTACACCACTGGTAAACTGAAATAAAATTTGTAAAAAATTTAAACTATACTGAAACTTCTCTTTGACTATAAAATAAAAACCATCAAATTGCTCAGTTATTTTTTTTTATATTTTAGCATTTTTTGGCAAATCAAATAAGGTTTTCAAGCTATTTTGTTTTTTGAGCTTCTGATTCTGGCAGGTAAATGCTGCCAGTAGATGGCAATGTTTCAAATAGGCCTAGCTTGTGTATCACTCACTAGCTATCACCAGAGAGGATGAGGCGAAGCGAGAGGATTATATCTGCCCAAAATCTTTCCCTGCAAGATAAGCAGACATGTTTGCATGGAGGTGTATGAGTGTCAAATTACGTGAGGATTATTTGGTTAAATAGAGTAATGTTTAGGTTGTTTTGTCCTTTGAGGAAAAACAACTTATTTGTGCCTGTTCACATGTGTATCTGCCCTCTCATTGGCTAGAATGGTCCCACCTGATCTCGTCTCCATCTTTGAGGACATGTATTTTCATTGTTAGAGCTGTTACTTGAGCTATTATATTGACAAGATGTTCATCTTTGCTATCACTATCTAACAGGAAAGAAATGCGAAGCAGAGACTGTAAAGAAAGCAATACACCCTCTTTTTTTTATTTTTATTTTCTGATCAGGGCCACTCTGGTCTGCTTATTGCCCCCACCCCACTGAGGGTGTTCCCCAGAGCTAAACATCTTGCTAGCTATTTATTTCTGGTTGGGGCAGTGAGCAGACTAGTGTGGCCACGCCCCGACCAGAAACATTTGCCAGTGAGCTGTTTCGCAATAAGCAGAGAATGGTTGCGTCCCCCTGCTCAGATGGTGCATGCATCGACAAACTATAGGCCAAGGCTCTCCATCCTTGTTCCTGGAGAGCTACCTTCCTGTAGGTTGTCACTTCAACACCAGTTGTAACTAACCCGATTCGTCTTAATCAACCAGCTAATTATTAGATTCGGCTGCGCTTGGGGCAGAAATCTATAGGTTAGTAGCTCTCCGGGAACAGGGTTGGAGAGCCCTGCTATAAGCCTACAACACATATATGGTCCTAGCCTCCCATCCATAGGCTACTTTCTGTCTCTAACACTGAATCTAAATATAGAAATGTTTTTATCAAACTGAAACTAAATAAAAATGAGTAAATCTGAAAACTAACTGAATATATTGGACTCGCTAAATGTACAGTAGCCCTTATCTAGCTAAACACTCATTCATATAACTCTGTGAGAAGCAGAGTGAAACTGCAACAAACACAAAAGTACATGTTTTCAGTTACAGTAGTATAGAGCACAGAATGTCTTCCACAATAACTGCACTAAATGTACGAAATAAGGAATAAGAGTACTCAATCTAGAGCCGAATATAAAATTGCTAGAATGCAACTGTATGCTTGATATTGCTCAGCTAGGTGTCCCCAGGGAGAAATAGTGTTGAAGCTAATGCAAAGTAGCTAACAGCTAACTCAATTTTCATGTTTCTGTAATTATGTGAAACATTTGTCATGTGTTAATAAACAAATGTACTTACAGACATTGTCATACAAAGCTTATAAAGGATGTTTAAGGATTGTAACTACTGTCACATCTTACACATTGCTTCACTTCTGAAACTGCTTTCTGTCACATGACACAAACATGTAAATTCTACTCTGCTGCACTTAAACTGCCTCTAGGGGGTGCTAAACAACTAACAGGTCCAGAACACTGAATTTTTAAATAAACTAATAGAAATGAAGACAAATATATAAAATCACAACTATAATAACCTTGCCTCAGCCATTAACTGAAATATATTTAATGAACTATGTACTTGAAACAAACATATAGAGGAGCAAGGTTTTGAAACATTGTGTTTTATGTTTTAGTGATGCCCCGTCAGACCCCCCATTTGCCCCATCAAACATCTCTGCCAAGTGAAGTGCTGCTCAGCTCTGGTGAGCAGCCTATTTGCTTGCCCTCTGCTGTCTTGCAAAGACATTTTTTTTAAAACATTGTTTTCATGGTCTTAGTAGATACAGGGCATTTGGAAAGTATTTAGACCGCTTGACTTTTTCCACATTTTGTTACGTTAAAGGCTTATTCGAAAATGGTTTAAATCTATATTTTTCTCCCCTCATCAATCTACACACAATACCCCATAATACCAAAGTGAAATCCGTTTTTTTTATGTTTGAAAATGAAAAACAGATCTTATTTACAGAAGTATTCAGACCCTTTGCTATGAAACTCGAAATTGAGCTCCGGTGCATCCTGTTTCTATTGATCATCCTTGATGTTTCTACAACTTGATTGGAGTACACCTGTGGTCAAGTCAATTGATTAGACATCATTTGGAAAGGCATACACCGGTCTATATACGGTCCCATAGTTGACAATGCATGTCAGAGCGATAACCAAGCCATGAGGTCAAATAAATTGTCTGTAGAGCTCCAAGACAGGATTGTGTCGAGGCACAAATCTGGGCATGGGTACTAAAACATTTCTGCAGCATTGAAGGTCCCCAGAACACAGTGGAAGAAGTTTGGAACCACCAACACTCTTCCTAGAGCTGGCCACCCAGCCAAACTGAGCAATCGGGGGAGAAGGGCCTTGGTCATGAAGGTGAACAAGAACCATATGGTCACTCTGACAGTGTTCCTCTGTGGAGAGGGGAGAACCTTCCAGAAGGACAACAATCTATGTTGCACTCCAGCAATCAGGCCTTTATGGTAGTGGCCAGACAGAAGCCCTCCTCAGTAATTAGGCACATGACCGCCCGCTTGGAGTTTGCCATAAGGCACCCAAAGACTCTCAGACCATGAGGAACAAGATTCTCTGGCCTGATGAAACCAAGATTCAACTATTTGGCCTGAATGCCAAGCGTCACGTCTGGAGGAAACCTGGCACCATCCCTACGGTGAAGTGTGGTTGCAGCATCCTGCTGTGGAGATGTTTTTCAGCTGCAGGGACTGGGAGACTAATCAGGATCAAGGGAAAGATGAATGCAGCAAAGTACAGAGACCCTTGATGAAAACCTGCTCAGGGCCAAGGTTCAACTTCCAACAGGACAACGACCCTAAGCACACAGCCAAGACAACGCAGGAGTGGCATCGGGACACATCTCTGAATGTCCTTGAGTGGCCCAGCCAGAGCGCGGACTTGAACCCAATCGAACATCTCTAGAGAGACCTGAAAAATAGCTGTACAGCGATGCTCCCCATCCAACCTGACAGAGCTTAAGAGGATCTGCAGATAAGAATGGGAGGAACTCCCCAAATACAGGTGTGCCACGCTTGTAGCGTCATACCCAAGAAGACTCAAGGCTGTAATCGCTGCCAAAGGTGCTTCAACAATGTACTGAGTAAAGGGTCTGAATACTTATGTAAATGTTATTTATTTTGTATAAATTTGCAAAAATGTCAATTGATGAGGGGAGAAACTATTTAACATGTTATCATGTCATCCATTTTAGAATAAGGCTGTAACGTAACAAAATGTGTAAAAAGTCAAGGGGTCTAAATACTTTCCGAATGCATTATCTCATTTTATAAGGCAGTCAACATGCAAATATTTTTTTTTAAATACCTATCATGGCACCCTGAGGTGTTTTTGTCTTGTGTGTTTATTTTTTAGGCTATCCACTGAATCTTCCCTTTGGGAATCAGTCAATGAAATTGTTCTCCCTTGTGTTGTAGGACCTGAGAGGAAGGCCCTGATGCCACCACTGGTGCCCTCTGTTCGTACACCTCATACCTCCCACTCGACCTCCACAGATACCCCTGACACCAGGTTGAGAAGCATCACTGTGACTTCTGTCCCACCACACGCTGTGGCTCAGAGTAGGTCAACCATTTTGATTTCCTTTTTTACTATCTCGTCATTTAGAAGAGTTCCATCCATCTGGAATATGATTGAGAGGTAATTGCTCAGGGAACTTGTTGCGTATGTATTGTTGAAATATAAATTAAACCATTCCAAAGTTAAATTCTTAAATGCTGGTTTCTTGACTCTTGTTCCTTTCAGCCATATCTGAGGAGCTCAAGTTGAAGTTGGAGAAGAGGCGGGCGCAATAACAGTAACCTCTCCTGGCAGCTTAGTCAACCAGCAAGTGGAAAAACCTGCTACAGCAATGGCTTCACAACAAAATGGGGACACTCAACATTCTACTACTACTGCCCAAACATGTCACTTTCTCTGGTAGACAGAGAGACATGGACCGTATTTCCCTCTGTCAGACTCAGCCTCTGGGCTACTCTGGCCGCCTCCTCCCCTGGGCCGGGTGCCTGGGTCTCCCTGTTCCTTCTCAGCTGGGCTGTGTATGCTCAGACTCTGAGATGAATGCCTTATCGATTGCTCCTTCCAGTATCGCTTCATCCAAACCAGACACTAGCAAATTTAACAGACTGTAAATCGGCATTTAATTGTCACATTCGCACCACGGTTGTTTTGTATATTTGCACATTTATTGAAAAAGTCTAACTAGTTTTTTAAATATATTTTTTCATGTAATCCAATAGGCCTACAGTATCAATTCTAAACCTGTCAGTGTTTTTGTTTCTTTGTCGTTTTTTGACATGCTACGGTATTCTATATTTATATTGATATCGCTATACATTTGTCTCAATTCTACAACAGACTTTTGTCAAAGGCAATGAAGCCAATGTTGTCTCCTGAATGAAATAAAAGGAGTCACCGGTATTATAACCTGTGTCTATTCTTGTGAGAACCGAGTTGATCTGATATCTTTGAAAATGTAGTAGTCTTGAATCCTGAAATTTACTTCTGGTCCTCAATGTACCGACTGAGAGAAACACAGGGCTGTCTTACTGCTTTATTAACTGTGTGTGACAGACATACATACTGTAGTGTAAAAATTAAAGGAACATATTTAGTGTCAAATGTTTTAACCTGTGACGTAAAACATTCTCCAGTGGAAGCTTTAAAGCATTGCAGGTTATATTCATATGATGCGTACCATCAACATGACAAAAATGTAGACAATATTTAAAATAATAGCACCCCAGCACTGAGTTTCGACATCAGGTGACATGAAGAAGGACTGGTGGTAACATCGGTAAACACTTGCTGCAACAACATCTCAGAATGTCTCTCTTCCAGGTAGTCCTCACCCAGCTCATAAAATGGTTTCTCTCCTCACTTCAGGTGGTGATTAAACGTTGACAAGTCAGGGCGACACATGTTAGAATACAATATTCAGACCCTCTGACCCATACCAACCCTTCCCCAAAATCCAATCAGCAGTACTGTATTTCCATCTGTGTCTCCACTGGTCCACACAGCTGCTGGTGATTTAAGAATTCAATACATTCTTAAGTAGCAATAAACTTGTGACTATAAGCAGGTCGTTTTGCTACAAAGTTATTTGGGTTATACAGGTAAATTAGGTGCTTCTGTACTGAGAAGCAACTAGCAAAATAAGAGGCAGAGGATCCATACATTCAGTATGTATTAATGACTACTGTACTACAACCACGTTATAGGGACTGTTTTTAGTTGCATTGTGGTCTGTCTGTTGCATTGAAATATTAACATATATTGTGTCTAGCTCCTAATATATTGGTAACTGGTTTATCTTCATTTGGCCTTTGTTGAATTAGGGATATGAATTAAATTACTTTATGATTCACTCCTGATACACTGATGAGGGCACCTGTCTGGAAGACACAGGGAGTGTAGTGAGCTGATTGGGATCAGGCAGAGTAGGACCCATCACCCCAGGCAGGTGTGGTGTGTATTGGGGGGGGTTGGGTGAGCAGCGGCAGCGCTGGGACCAGTTTGAGCTCCTACCACCACACAGCCTGAATGGGGTAAAGTTCTGCTGCAGCGGTTGGTTCTGGCTGGGTCTAGGTGAGGCTGGTGTTGGAGCTGCTGGTACCACTGTTCTTCCTCTGGCTGCTCTGCACCGCACTGGGCACCTGCAGACCCGTCTGCACTGAGAAACTCCCATTCCACACCTGTAGGGGGAGATAGAGCACATGCTTAACTCACAGGCAGGATTTATCTAAGATACCAGTAGTGGTTTCATAACTTTTTTGCTCTGTGAGCCACCCAAAAATCGAAGTTCCTCACCGAGAAGGCTGGTATGACAGGCTGTGTGAACTTGGTTCTAAAAGTGTGCATCAGTGTCTTGGTTCTGGCATTGTAGAAAGACAGTGCACCTGGATGGAGAGAAAGGTAATGTCACGAATGTCCCAGTACTCTAACGCAACTTGAAATTTGAGACAGCAGCATAGCTAAGGAACACAGAGTGGAAAGGGGGATACCTAGTCAGTTGTACAACTGAATGCATTCAACTGAAATGTGTCTTCCAGACTAGATACAGACTGCAGCCACTCACTAGTGTTCATTTGATTACATTACCCAACCCATTCCTGGTCCAATCCTTAATTCAGACCAATTGAATGAAGTAGAGATAACAACGTGCTGTATGTCAGTCTGAGTTAAGTGATGCTAACTGGATGGAGGAAACCTACTACAATGGGAACAGGAGATCCATCTCACCCTCCTCGTAGTTGCAGTAGACCCCTATGCGGTCCGGGATGGCACAGTCCAGGGTGCGGGCCTTGTTGTTGTGCTTGGCTGTGAGGCTCTGCTGCAGCCAGTTGTTCAGGTGGATGCACCATGATGCATTGCTCTTCCCCAGCTGTTCAAAGCGGCCCAGGTTCCTCAGGGCCAAGCCCACAGCGAACGCTTTGCTTTCCTTATCGAAACGCACCTCCCAATACTGCTGGCCTGCGTCGATAAAAGTGTCTCCCAGTACAGTGTAGGATTCAGCCGTGAATCGGTCTCTGCCGACCCGAGCAGATGGCACTCTCTTAGGTGAATTCATGGCTGTCCTAGGAGAGGAGGCCACCAAAGTTGAACATCGACTTTCATTCTATACACTGTTAAGTGTGCACAAAGGATTTGTCAGAAAGTGTTTCTGACCTGGCAGGTGAGTGCATTGGAGATTGGTTGGTTCTGTTCTTGTCCTTGCGGATGTCCTGGACAACCTTCCCCCCGCAGCTGTCCCACTCCACACTGAGGTCCTCCACCTTCAGGTTCTGATGAGCCGAGCCTGCATCCAGCTTGAACAGGAAAGCTGCAAGGAGAGGTGGAGAGAGTGTTTTCTGACTCATTCTTATCTTGACATCATTAGGACATTAAGGACAATCAGCTACATACATTCTCCCTGTGGAAGACTATGTTCAGTTCACTCACCATGTGTCTCCAGTGTTACAAGCTCAGAGAACTCTCCTGCCACAGCCTTGTTACACGCCTTCACACGGAACGTCATGTAGTGTGTGTCGAAGCGAAGCCCTGAAAATACATAATAATAACAATGATAATGAATATGATGGCTACTTGATAATTACAGTTGGTAAATTAGAGTCACCGTATTATTCCTAGGCTACAGCATCCAAAGACAGGCCTTTTTTCATACTACCCTCTACCCCAAAAGTATTGGGACAGTGACACATTTGTTATTTTTTCTGGCTCTGTACTCCAGCACTTTTGATTTGGAATGATACAATGACTATGGGGTTGAATTGCAAACTGTCAGCTTTAATTTGAGGGTATTTTCATCCATATCAAGTGAACTGTTTTGAAATTACATAGTCCCTCCATATTAGGGGACCAAAAGTATTGGGATGAATACACTTAAATAATGTATTGTATCAATTTGATTGTAAATATGAATAGAGTGTTTCTAAACACTTCTATATTAATATGGATGCTACCATGATCATGGATAGTCCTGAATGAAATTGTGAATAATGATGAGTGAGAAAGTTACAGACATACAAAAATCACCCCCACCCCCAAAAATGCTAAACTGTTATTGTAATGGTGAGAAGTTAGCATGTCTTGGGGGTATGATATTTGTGTGTCTGTAACTTTGTCACTCATCATTATTCACGATTCATTCGGGACTGTCCATAATCATGGTAGCCTCCACATTAATGTAGGTAGAAGTGTTTAGAAATGCCTCCCGAGTGGCACAGCTTAGATTCTGGGTTCGAGTCCAGGCTCTGTCGCAGCCGGCCGCGACCGGGAGACCCATGGGGCGGCGACAATTAGCCCAGCGTCGTCCGGGTTAGGGGAGGGTTCGACAGGGATGTCCTTGTCCCATCGCACACTAGCGACTCCTGTGGCGGGCTGGGTGCAGTGCACGCTGACACGGTTGCCAGGTGCACAGTGTTTCCTCTGACACATTGGTGTGGCTGGCTTCCGGGTTAAGTGGGCATTGGGTCAAGAAGCAGTGCGGCTTGGTTGGGTTTTGTTTCGGAGGACACATGGCTCTCGACCTTCGCCTCTCCCGAGTCCATACGGGAGTTGCAGCGATGAGACAAGACTGTGACTTCCAATTGGATACCACGAAATTGGGGAGAAAAAGCGGTAAAAAAATAAAAAGAAGTGTTTAGAAACATATCATATTCCTATTTACAATAAAAGGGAGTCCAAAATAACACAAAACATTATTTACCATTCATTTCTATTGGGCACAAAATAATCTGCAAATGCATCCAAAAAGTTTGTATAATCAAAATCTTGATGTAATAATCATTGTGTGTTAGGAATATGGGACCAAATACTGAACTTTTGACTACTTTAATACACATAAGTGAATTTGTCCCGATACTTTTGGTTCCCTATAATGGGAGGAATATGTACAAAAAGTGCTGTAATTTCTAAACAGTTCACCCGATATGGATGAAAATACCCTCAAATTAAAGCTGACATTCTGCAGTTTAACCTCATAGTAATCAAATTGGAACTGCTGGAGTACAGAGCCAAAACAACAACAAAATTGTCACTGTCCCAATACTTTCGGAGCTCACTGTAGTTTAATGTCCACAACCTGGCTCAACCCTAACCCTAGCTTTATGTTCACACCCTGGCTCAAACCTAATCCTAAACATAATCCTATTTCTAACATTAATCCTAGTTTCATGTGCACATTCCGGTTCAACCCTAACCCTAGCCATAACTCTAACCGTTACTTCTCTTCTCGAGTCAACTCTTACCTGTAAGGGTGTACTCGGTCTCGCGGATGCCCTCCACTACCATCCATGGGTAGTCCTCTCGGGCGCGGGGCGGCCCCTCATGGTTGGTGCGGCGGTGTTCCAGGTCATAGTGGTCTATCTTGTTGTCGGGCTCAGGCAGAGCCCACTGTACCGTCACCGTGTTGTCACACACCTGGCACTCTGACACCAGAATCTCTGGGGTCGCAGGCACTGGGGAAGAGAGAGATTAGGTTTATTGTCCTACTCATATGTGACTACCAGCCACAAGTGAAAGACAAACTAACTGTACACATACATGGCAGCAGTATTGTATTTCAAAAACCCCAATTCATATTAACTACAAAGTTCAGTTCTTAAAGACATGACAGTTCACAGACTGACCTGGGAGGAACTTGATGGCCTGCAGCATCTCCCTCTCTTGGGTGAAGTCCACCATCATGTGACTCATGCTGTCAGTGGCTTTGGCTTTCAGCGACAAACGGAAGGCTGGGGCCATTGTCACACTGCTCTCCCACAAACAAAAACACAGAGAATGAGACATGCCTCATTATTCAACCCACTGAAGAACTGACGGGACACATTAGTTAGTGAGTGTTGTACTGTAGTACTACTATAACTAATCACTACACAAAGCTAAAATACCATACTAACTACTCACAAAAACATTAATGAATCATGAACTGACATACACAAAACATACAAGCTAAACTGACACTGCCAGAGAGGGGATAGACTGGTGCATGTGCCATGAGGGACTGACACATGTTTGAGACAGAGAGGACAGGTGAGGTGAGGGAGAAAAGGCGGAGATGAAATGCCAGAGTGGTGATGAAAGAGCGTGCTACAGAGTGATTGTATCGAATCTATATTTTGTTGGAAAGCATGTGGGTGAGCAGATGGTTAGGGAGGTAAGAAGATACTCTGAGAAATGGGCAGCAATGTACTATACCTATCCTTAATGTCTTTGGCCGCCTGGAGAGAAGCAGAGAGGGAAAGGAAAAGGAAATGAAGGAGATACGGACAAACAGAGAACTGAGTTGCAGCCACATCCTTACAATAAAAACAACACATCTGTGTTAATAAGTTGACACACATCACCACGAACCACATCAGATCAACATACTGTACTGCTTTACAATAAATGTAAATAAAGATAAGAAACACGTAGTAACTGTGTTAAACCAACAGTCATGCCATTAAAACCATTATGAACCATTATGGATATCCTCACGCTAAATACCAATGCCATCGTGGCATCATTGCATAAAATATGTAAATGAAAGTTAGGTTGTAGAAAATTTTTGCCAACCGTTACCTGAGTGAAGTCGTCTGCTTCCGAGGAGCAGAGAGTCTGATTGGCTACCTCCAAAAGCTCCTCGGAACTCTCCAGGGCTTTGGAGCATGCACTCAGCTGACTCTGAGAGAGAGAGCATGCATGATATATCTAATCACAGTCCAGACACTGTTTCCTTTCAATATAATGAATGTCTTCTATGCTGTATTGTTTCTTTCCATCAGAGGAAAAGTTCATAAGAAAAGTTATTTGGGTTGAATAGCTTTGAATCACTTTCTTTTTCAGTTAACCTACTGGAAACTGTACAATATATCCGTTTGGCTACCCACTCACATAATCAAGCACAGAAGGATGCAGTGTAGTGATGTCATTACAAAGCTGCCCCTGCCGTGGCTTTGTCTGACTGACTGACAGTCAGAGGCTAAGAGATAAAGCAGGATTATACACAGACACAATAATCCTCTAGGAATAATAACGTTGCGAACCCCAACACACACAGCCTTTCATGGCAACATTTCTTTCATAGCAACTCTGAATCGGTCTTCACAAAAAGTTCACCCAAATTGTGAGCCTGAGAATGAGTCACGCTACATTGATCATAAGCTGATCTTATGATCGGATAGCCTGGAGAAGTCATCAAAATATTGTTCCAATGTTGAATGTTGATGACTGAAATCTTGAAAGCTCAAGAAAATGCAAAGCAAAAGCCTGTAAAGCCCTTATCCAGTAAAAGCCCAATAAAGCTGAACTGACCTGTAGCTCATAGGTGCGGCTGGCCCTCTCCTGTTTGATCCTGGTGACCATACTGTCCTTTATATCGTCCAGTACTGAGTGGAGGGAGCTGAACTCTGTCTCCAGATCCTCCTGGACACGGCTGGAGTTCCCCTGCAGGGGTCAATAGAGAAGGAATCAGTGCACTGATAGATACCATGTACATCCAGCCAGTCCGTCTGACTAGTATGCCACGCCATGCCAAATTCATAAAACCATGTGTCTATTGTGTTGTGCACATATCCTACTGTCAGGCTGTCATCTTAATGTTAGAACATCCAGACACGTTGTACAATACCTCCAGGTTCTCCAGGCTCTGTTTCTGACAGCAAATGAAGTTTGTAATCTCCTCATTCTTCAGGGCCAGGGTGGTGGTGATCTTACGAAGCGATTCCTTAACAACATACAAAAGCTTATTAAGCCTAAGAATATATTAGAGAGAACATTATTACATATCACATTGGACCAAGTTCTCAATACGCAGAATATAACATTTCCTTGAGATGCCTTGCTTCAAGATAACACATCAGTAGTGACTCCTAACAATACTAGCATACATTTAAAGAAGTAAGGATGAATCATAAATGGTTAGTAGGCTACTTAGTCCCCGAATCTCTTCCCAGTAATTTCCACTTCTGTGTAAATTGTGACAATGGCGGCATCTTGCTACATAACCATAAGGATACGCATCCATCATTTAATAATGTGTCTCCTCTCCAGTGGTTAGGTTTAACCCATCATAATACACTAGGCACCATGGGCACCCTATATCTGCAGCAGCCAAGCTAAATTCAATATGATACTGATTTAAGAAGATCTAGGCAAATTATGTTAAACATTTCCACAGTCCAGTCCCACGCCCGTCAGGTTTATAGAATCATACACTCCCAGCCCAAGAAGCATTTAATATGCTCCTTCCTGCGAGAGGCTATGCGCCAGGCCCCAATAATAGGGATAATGCGACACACACTACAATTATTGCAAATCGGTCAAAACTAAAAACAGACAGCTGTTGATGTGTCTTGGACTGGTATGCATTTACAAGTTAAATCAATAAAGACTATTCTGAGACCTCGTTAGTCGCAGTTTTTCTCGCGCACGAATTGGAGTCTTCTTGGCGGAAAGTGATGCTCATGTGCATCGAATGTTTGATGTACTGCAAATCTTTATGACGACGCGCCTCCGCGAAATACGCATCGTCTTTTAAATCAACTAAAATATGTAAACATACAACGTTGTATTAAAAGGACAGAATACAATCCAATGATATATAACAGCAACAAAGTCCCGGTGCTTCGCGCTACTCCCCTCTCTTTGTACGCCCTGCGACCGCAGCAAACACAAAACACCTGTTCGTCCACTTATATCCTACCTTCTGATCTCCCATCTTGCCAGACCAAGAAACCGGTACCGGTGTATCAGTAATTATAAAGGCTATTCGTCGCCGTCCCCTATTTTTGGTTTATTTGCAGCACACTCTACTGGGCTGGTACTGATGCTGCCGGACTGCATTGCATCTTTCGTCCAACGCCTAGGGCCGTAGTGTGTATTGCGCAGACGCAGTAGAGAAGAACTCTGGGTATTGTCGTTTTTATGTGAAACATTGTTTCCAGTCTGTTTCTGGGGGTGAAGGCTATGCGTTTTCCTTTGTAAATGAAAAGCAGCTATGGAGAAAATGCAAATGATAATTAATTTAAAAGGCCTTTTTCATATGCTAAATGGTATTCTTTAGTTTACCCTCAGGGTTTCCACCAAATAGATTACATAACACGTGAGGTTTTTCATGGTTTAGTAAGCTGCCTGTCCTGTGTTTGACCCCTTTCTTCTCCCTACCATAAGAAGTGACACATTTTAATGAAAAGGAAAAGACACAATGTGTCATCAATGTTGTTTACTCATTATCACATTATACACATTCTGTGTGGGTTCATCTTCTTACTTCATTGTTCATGACACTCCAAGCTGATAAACTATTTAAATCAGAAACTTTGCATGGCTATTTGATCTTAGTATTGTTTTATGACCGAAAGTCACACGGATATTCTAGAATGATTGTAGTGGCGAAGTGAGTTGACACGTTTGGACCAAAACCCCAAAACTCTCGGAAGCCCTTCCAGTTTCTCTGAGCCATACTTACAATATGCCCTTGAATTGCACAGTGCACACCTACAGTACCAACGTTTGAGGACACATGTGACTGCAAGACAACTATGTGTGTAGAGTTTAGTAACTCAGCAAATGTTGTTTTTAATGTAGTCTACCACTCTTTGTAGTTATATGTGCATCCCCCATCACCCCTCAATGTCTGGTTTCAGTATGTGGTAAATGATGAGCACTTCCTTCCACCCACACATATAGAGTCCTTCCTCATCTCACTCAGGAAGGTACTGTAGCTATGACATGTGGGGACACACTAAGAAGCGCACCATTAAGCCATAAAATGGGCATCTGGAGAAAAGTGACCCTCTTGCTGTTTCTTATAGGTAGGATTACTATTCCTTGCTCTTCAACTCATCAATACATGGTTTAAATTTGACTATATAATTATTTATTTATTTAACCTTTATGGTCATACAAACATTTGCATTTGCTTTTTGCAATTATATTCATAGCTCATTGATTTTCCTTTGCTTTTTCCCTGATCTGTACTCACACAATCTCTTGTTTGCTTCTAAATAATCAAACAACTAATCCCTCAATTGTGTGCATTCTCTTGCGACAGGAACGTTGGTGAAGCCTGGTCTGAGCACTGTGATCCTGGATCAGCCACCAAGGACAGTGGAAGTTCATCTTGGTTCCTCTCTTACCCTGAACTGCAGTTTTATGCCCCAAACTCGTGTCACGGTGAACTGGTATTTCAGCCCAACTGGCCTCTCAAGCTGCAGCTCCAATACACTGCTGAACAGCAGTACCCATTCGGCTGACAAAACTGTGAAGCTGGATGCTGGGGGTCATGTATCTAAAGAATCTAGAAAGAGTTGGTCCAGATTCATTCTTAAAGATGTCACATACAATAACAGTGGATGGTACTTTTGCCAAGTCTCAGTAGAGATTCCCGTCCTTCAACAAGCATGTAGCAAGGGAACTCAAGTTAATATATGTAAGTAGAGAAGGGAATCCATTTTTATCTCATTCATCAGTCTCTGTGAAATGTTTAGAAATGTTATGATGATGAGTCTTACAACAGTATCGTCAGTGGCAGCACTACGATTGTTACTGAATGATATACTGTAAATATTCAAAAAACCTCATTATGGTCTTTCTATTGCAGCGGACAACCAGATGAAAAGTACCACTTATACTCCATTGATGACAGGTAAATCCTCCAAACCATAGGCGTTTTCACTGTGTGTATGTGAGTGTGTGTGTGTGTGTGTGTGATGCGCGGGTTAACTCAACCTGCAGTCATCGCGGGCAGATTTAGGGTCATAAAATATTGGGCGGGTTGAATAAAGAGAAAACAATACCTTAAAAATCCATAAATGTATAATTATTGTGCAATTTCATTGAGGCTTTTATTTCATTATTTTAGGTTACCTGGCATTAGTGCATAAGCCTAAGCTTTAGAAACTAACTGTATATGTGAAATAGCCTACATGCCAATCGCCAAATGCTTTTGGGAACAGGCAGAAAAAGTTGAAGTCGATCCATCAAGGCAAAAAAAAAAAGTTAAATTCAGTAAGAGAAAAGCTGCGAAATGGAAAATTTTAAATAAAGAGAAGGGAGACCCAGAAAATAAATGTTTGGGAAAGATTTGGTGAAGTGGTAAAAGAGGATGATAGCATGTTATGAGATGATTGTGTGATGGTTGCGCTATACAAATTCGACAGTCACAAGACTGTTTTTTAGTTTTTTTTGTTATTGCATTTTCTTCCTGGTCCCTAACCATCTTTGCTCCTTGAAAGAAGCAGAGATCACAGAGAACTTTGCTGATGTCAACTAGATCAACCTGGACTCATAGACTTGACATAACGTAGTAAATGTAAATCTGGGACACTCAAATTAGTATGATATGTTACATTTGGTATGGTTACATAAGAGGTGTGGTTAAGGCAAAAACAAAAGTTGGGAGGGTTAGGGTTAGGATTAGCTAACATGCTAAGTAGTTGCAAAGTAGAAAAAAATGTGTAGGTAGTTGAAAAGTTGCTAATTAGCTCAAATTCTAAAGATGTCCGTGATGAGATTCAAACTCGGAACCTTTGAGTTGCTAGACGTTTGCATTATAAAAAAGGTTGTGAGTTTGAATCTCATCACGGACAACTTAAGCATTTTAGTTAATTAGCAACTTTGCAACTACATACTACTTTTTTGCTACTTTGCAACTACTTAGCATGTTAGCTAACACTTCCCCTAACATTAACCCTTTTCGCTAACCCTTCCCCTAACCCTAACTTGAACCCTTCCCCTAACCCTAACCATAACCAATTAGCCTAACTCCTAGGCTTAACACTAACCTTAACCCAAACCCCTAACCCTAGACTTGCTAATGTTAGCCAGTTAGCTAATGTTAGCCACCTAGCCACGTAGCTAGAATCCATAACATATATGTTTTGCAAATCGTAACATATACTATGTTTTGCAAATTCATAACATATTGTACGTTTTTCAAATTCGTAACATATAATATGAATTATAATTTGTAACATATCATACGAAATGGGTGATGGACATACACAAAATAATACATCCATAAGAAATGTAACATATCCTACTAAATGGACTGTCTCGGATTTATGTACAAAATAATATACAAATGTTCTGAGACCAGATTGACTAGATTGAAGCATTAATTCTATCTATTTATGACATTATTCTGGTGAGCAAGGGTTTATTTAGTCTTCTAGGGTAGCATATAATGACAGAAGAGAAGTTGACTAACAAATAATCTACCAAAATGTCAGAAATTATAAACACAAGCCTATCTAAATCAGGCAAAAAAATCTGGCCCCAACTGTAAAAAAATAAACTGCTATCTTAGACAGCGCATTTTCTATATTAGGATCGTGTGCGGGCCTCAGATTTTCACTTTACATATAATTGGGCGATTGCGGTAGGGTTATTAGCTATTGCGGATGGGTAAGGGTGAACAAACAGCTGACCTGCACACCACTAATGTGTGTGTTTGTGGGTGAGAAGATGTCGAATGAAATAACTGGTGTTAACCCCCTCCTCACCCTCCAATCAGTAACTCTGTCTCGCCCTTCCAATCGGGGTCTGCTTGTAGACTGGAGGCTGTGGGTAGCAGTGGGAGCAGTGAGTGCCATACTTGTCACACTGCTAGTGGTCATCTGGATCTTACTACAACGAAGGGAATGCAAGAGCAGAGGTACAAGACAGTTTTTGTTCCGAAAATATATTTACCTAGTATACATACTTTGAACTTAATTTCAAACCAGATCTTGTGACCTAAAGCAGAGAGGAGTAGTTTGTAGAGGGGGAGGATGATCAAATCAAATCACATTTTATTGGTCACACATGTTAAGCAGATGTTATTGCGAGTGTAGCGAAATGCATATGAAACAGATGAAAGAAAGCTCTGTAATATATATACAGTTGAAGTCGGAAGTTTACATACACCTTAGCCAAATACATTTTAACTCAGTTTTTCACAATTCCTGACATTTAATCCTAGTAGAAAATCCCTGTCTTAGGTCAGTTAGGATCACCACTTTATTTTAAGAATGTGAAAATTCAGAATAATAGCAGAGAATGATTTATTTCAGCTTTTATTTCTTTCAATTGCTCCCAACGATGAACCAGACTTGTGGAGGTCTGCCATTTTTTCTGAGGTCTTGGCTGATTTCTTTTGATTTTCCCATGATGTCAATCAAAGAGGCACTAAGTTTGAAGGTAGGCCTTGAAATACATCCACAGGTACACCTCCAATTGACTCAAATGATGTCAATTAGCCTACCAGAAGCTTCTAAAGCCACAACATAATTTTCTGGAATTCTCCAAGCTGTTTAAAGGCATTGTCAACTTAGTGTATGTAAACTTCTGACCCACTGGAATTGTGATACAGTGAATTATAAGTGTGTTAATCTGTCTGTAAACAATTGTTGGAAAAATTACTTGTGTCATGCACAAAGCAGATGTCCTAACCGACTTGCCAAAGCTATAGTTTGTTAACAAGAAATTTGTGGAGTGGTTGAAAAACTCGTTTTAATGACTCCAACCTATGTGTATGTAAACTTCCGACTTCAACTGTATCATAGCACTGAGAGAGAGAGAATAAGAGAGAGAGAGACATGAAAAAACAGCAAGCCTTGTGCACTCATTTACAGAGCAGCTAATTTTCACAAAGTGAGGTCTGCTCGTTGAATGAGAGAGCAGGTGGTATGTGGTTAGAAGCTGTGAGACAGAGCGACGAAGAATAGGGGAACATCTCAGGTTCATTCTTTGTAGCTTCTCAGCTGTGTCTTGTCCTTTCTGCCCAGTCTACGACCTTCTTGACAGTGCAGGCTGCTGAGCAAGGACAGTTAATCAGATGTGAATATTTGTTGGTGTGACAATGACTTTGGAGTATTTTTTTCTCTTGTGTATTTCCAGAAAATCCTATCTATTCGAATATGCCTCCACCAAGATCTGCAATAAAACAGCCCTCTCTGCATCCAGGAATACAGATGGACAACCAGAAGATTCCTTCTCCTTTAAAACACACCAGGACCCCAGCCACAGCCCATTACAGCGAACATGTCAGGACCCCAACTCCAGCCAGGGCCCATGACAGCAAATACAGCCTAAAATTCTAAGACTTTTTATGATTCCAATTAATCATATTTCCTCTACTGAAACTATGTCAGCAAATAATTTGTTATCTCGTGTTTTGTGAGTGTAGTCTGACTTGGTCCTATCCTGTTCTATTACATGAGCTATCACTTTAGTATGTTTTCTTTCGGGGACTGCTGTTGATTAATTCTCCAGCAATTGGCATGCCATGGTAGCCTACTAAATTCGGAGAAATTATTGTTGTGTAAATATTATGCTCAGGGTCATTTAAAGTTCTTCAAGTTCTATAAAGCGTAATTTAGCAATAAGGAAAATAAGTGCTATTTTCTGGAATTTACAGTATATTGTATCAGTAGCCTTTGTAAAAAGACTGGACAACACACTGTGGGCTTGAAGGAAATATCTACAGCTGTTAATAGTGCATTAATTAAATTCCATATTTTTATATTTTCTTGCAATTGTTGTGTCAAAATTGTGAACCAATACTATGTGACTGGCAATTGTGCTATACATGTATGCAAGGACAGAAACATACATCAAGTTCGTTTTGGACAAAGTCTTTAAAATGATAGCCTACTAGACGACCACTTCAAAGGTGTCATCCTAAAAACAGAGCAAATTAATCAGTCTAATGTATCAGTCAATCAACGTCCATCCTTCGAAAATAGAAAAACATTGTAAAGTGATACTTTGCCCCAGCTAGGTACTTGTGGTGCTTTCAAGACAACTGGGAACTGTGACCTTCAGGTCGGAAGTCGGAGTTCTACAAATATGCCCGAGTTTCCAGCTTGGAATTCCGTGTTGGATGACCATTCAAAAGATTCTGCCCAGTCAGAGTTCGTTTTTTCCTAGTTGTCTTGAATGCACTGTAGTAGGAAGTGGAGATTTCCGAGTTCCCAGTTGTTTCGAATGTGGCATTGGTAGAGACGAATTTCATGGGATTATCGCGCTAACGTGCACACTAGCCAGCAAATTTTACAAGTGGAGCCGAAAGATAATATCGATGTCAAATGGAAGATACTTTGGATCAATTTCTAACGGTGTAGACTGAGAATAAATATACCTGTTACAGGTAAGTCATGTAGTCCTATTGGTATTTTAATTTTCGCGAGCAGCATTTGTTGGGTTGTTCTTCATGGGTGAGGTCAATTTGTAACAAGTGAAATTATTCTCAGCTAACTAGCCAGCAACCTTGGTAGCAGGTAAAGTGGTGTAACAAGATTATTATAAACGTCATGCACTCATTTTAGTGAACACCTTTGGCTATTTTTTATGTGTAACGTTAGTGATTTTCACCTGTCCTAATCAGTAATAATTTAAGAAACTTCAATATTAGCCCGAATAAAGTAGTGTTATAGCACGTCCTTTTTATAACTCACCTTTCCCACCTGTCATTACTTAAATTTCTTTATCGGAATCAGAAATGTAATATTTTACGTCGGATTTATGACATAGTCCAGGTGTGAGGTTGAATCAACAGCTGCATCACAGTCAAGTCGGAAACATTGACCAGCTGTCCTAAAGATAATTATGCAATATGTCCTATTAATTATAAGAGAAGTGCTTTCAATCTTGTATTATATGGAACCTATTTTTGACTAGCTGTCCACTGTTTTTAATCTATTTTCCCAAAGATGTCATCAACACAGACTGACATTAAATATCTGAACAATAAGCTATATTTTCAATTTATTTTAAGACTGTTTACATTGTAATAGGGAAATGGGTTTATGTCAATGAATATGTAATTAACCCATTAAACATATTGCATAATTGGTAGAATGCTCTATGTTTATGTAATCTGCCCATAAGAGATTTAATGAACATGTTGTCATTGTTGTGTATTATGGACACACAATTGCACTGGGATTTGACACATGATGTCAAATCCCAGTCCAATTTGTACGCTGCATAACAGCTCAGAGGCAAGAAACATTTGTGTAAATTCTCTAAATCAATAGGGATTGATTTTACCAGTGGAAACTCATTGGACATGACCAGCCTGGTATGCCAATATTCCTAGTGGCAAAGTGGGACCTGGTCAATTAAATAGTCAATGTGTCAGTTGGCAGAAGTTGGGTATTCCCATGAAACTGTAAGGAGGAGCCTCTGTGAGCAGTCTGAGATTTGAAGGAGTTCATATTTTCCTTTGTCTCCCAGCTCATGCTGAGACTTGCCCATGATGTGTTTGTGTAGGCAGCCTAGCCATGCATGTTTCACTGATTGTGCTCCATTTGTTAGAACAGGGCCTAGTAAATAAAAGGTTGTCTGTTTATACTCAAGACATTGTATAAAATATTGTTATAGCCTATATGAAGTCCCCAGTGGCTGATCTCACTATTCATAACCCTGGTCATTCATAACCCTGGTCATTCATGGAAAAAAATGTTTTTCAATTAGTTGTATTATTCCAGCTAATTAACTTTATCACCCTAATAACACATCTGGTGGCCCATTGTCATCCTGATAAAATTATTTATTTTAGTAATCTGAGCTAGTGAAAACATAACCTTGTCCTGAACTGGGTGTGTTTTTTCCACACAATGGTGTTTCACAACAGTGGCTATGACACAAGGAGTGTCAGAGGTGAACTCCCAGTTTCCTGTTCAAACCCAGCCCCATGGAACACACTGTCACTGCCATTCACTGCTCTGGTAAATCAGTTACAGTACAACTCAATTCTGGGCAGCAGTAGCCTACAGATTAGGAGAGGGCATTTTTGCTCAAGTCAAATGTAGAAGCTCTAAGGCCCAGGCCCTATTCTCAGACCATCTGCACCAAATCAATCTCCAGATTATGAAATTGGAGTGTCAGTACAAGTTTGGGTTTTAGTATTCTGGGGGCTGCCATTTCAGGTCTGCCACAAAGTACACATTTGGAATCCCTTTGCCTAGTCTAGTGGAACGCTACATATTGAACTATGCCAGAGGTGATTGAACTTAATATCCACGACTAAAAATATCTTAATGACAGGAGAGTCCAGAACTGTTTAGAGAGCGTGGCGGTCTTGACCCCTGTTTGATTCCTGTAAACCTTTTCTGGCTGAAATTGTCTGATCACCTCCACATCTCTTCTCACTTAAGACTTTCCTGCTTTTTACAGGTGGCCTTTGAACCCTAATCCTTTCCAACTTTTCTCCCTCTAGGCCGATAGTGTTGACACTCAATGAATGTCAATGTCATTGTCGCTATATACAGTGCCTTCATAAAATATTCAAACCGTTTCACTTATTCCACATTTTGTTGTTACAGCCTGAATTCAAAATGGATTAAAAATATATATTCTCACCCGTCTACACACTATACCCCATAATGACAAAGTGAAAACATGTTTTTAGAAAATCTTGCAAATTTTTTGAAAATAAGGGTTGTGAATACTTTGCAAAAGAACTCACACCCCTATGCTATGACACTCCAAATTGAGCTCTTGCATTCAATTTCCTTTCATCATCCTCTACAACTTGATTAGAGTCCACCTGTGACCAATTCAATTAGACATAATTTAGAAAGAAACACACCTGTCTATATAAATTCCCACAGTTGACAGTGCATGTCAGAGCAGAAACTATTATACCATGAAGTTCAAGGAACTGTCAGATCTCCGAGAATTGTGATGACGCATATATCTGGGGAAGGATCTCCATCGTTGGTAAATGGAAAAAATATGCGACTACCCAGACTCTGCTTAGATCTGGCCGTCCGACCAAACTGAACAAACAGGCAAGAAGGACCTTGGTCAGGGAGGTGACCAAGAAACCAATGACCACTCTGATAGAACTCCAAAGTCCCTTGGCTGAGATGGGAGAACCTGCCAGAAGGACAACAGTCTCTACAGCACTTCACCAATCTGAGCTTTATGGGAGAGTGGCCAGACTGAAGCCACTCCTGAGAAAAAGGTACATGACAGCACGCCTGAAGTTTTCAAAAAGGCACGTGAAAGACTGAGTGCATAATCTTTTGCCTTGAGTCAACAATTGTACTATTTGGCCTGAATGCAAAGCGCTATGTCTGGAGAAAACCAGGCACAGCTCATCACCGTCTAACACCATCCCTACCGCGAGCATGGTGGTGGTGGCGGCATTATGCTATGGGGATGCTTTTCAGCGGCAGGGACTGGGAGACTGGTAAGGATAAAGGGAACAATGAATGGAGCCAAATACAGGCAAATCCTTGATGAGAACCTACTTCAAAGTGCAAACGACCTTAGACTGGGGGCAAAGATTTACGTTCCAACAGGACAATGACCCCACGCATACAGCCAAAGCAATGCTAGAATGGCTTCAGAACAAGAATGTGAAAGTCATTGAGTGGCCCAGCCAAAGCCCAGACTTGAATCCCGTGGAAAGACTTGAAGATCACCGCCATTCACCGCCGCTCCCAATCTAATTTAACTGAGCTTGAGAAAATCTGCAAGGAAGAATGGGAGAAAATCCCCAAAATCAGATGTGCAAAGCAGATACAGACATACCCAATATGACTCAAAGCTGTAATTGCCACCAAAGATGCTTCTACAAAGTATTTACTCAGTGGTGGGAATACTGTTGTAAATGAAATATTTCTGTATTTCATTTTCCCAAAATGTTTTTTACAAATGTTTTCACTATGTCATTATGGGGTATTGTGTGTAGATCAGTGAGAAACTCTGTAATCCATGTTGAATTCAGGCTGTAACACAACACAATTTGGAATAAATCAAGGGGTATGAATACTTTCTGATGGTATGATATTCTGAGTGTACAAAACATTAGGAACACCTGCTCTTTCCATGAGACTGACCAGGTAAAAGCTATGATCCCTTATTGTTAAATCGACTTCAAACAGTGTAGATGAAGCGGGTTAAATGAAATAAAAAATTTGCCTTGAGACAATTGAGACAGGGATTGTGTATGTGAGTTATTCAGAGGGGGAATGGGTAAGACAACATATTTAAGTGCCTTTGAACGGGGTATGGTAGTAGGTGCCAGGCGCACCGGTATAAGTGTGTCAAGAACCTCAATGCTGCTGGGTCTTTAACGCTCAATAGTTTCCCGTGTGTGTCAAGAATGGTCCACCACCCAAAGGACATCCAGCCAACTTGACACGTGTGAGAAGTATTGGAGTCAACATGGGCCAGCATCCCTGTGGAATGCTTTTGACACCTTGTAGACTCCATACCCCAACGAATTGAGGGCAAAAAGGGGTTCAACTCAATATGAGGAAGGTGTTCATAATGTTTTGTACACTCAGTGTATACCAAATCAGCAGGTAGCCTACTTTACTCATTTAGCCTACCCTCAACATCTGCTATGTAGGTGAATTGCATCAGTTATGGAGCTGTCGATTGTTGCTTACTGATTCAGGCATGATGCAATCAGTATTAAAAAATGTATTCAAATTGAGAAGTTAAATTGTACAAATTATATAACTTGGGCTTTGCGTAGTTATACATTTCTAAAGTTTGTTATATAAATCCTCAATCTGGTTTCACTGGCTGTACTAGAAAAATTACCATTCATCTCCATTAAAAGAACTCGTCATCGGAACTCATACATCATTTGAAAGCAACCGAAAAGTGAGGGTGGTTGATCATGTGAATGGATGTGGCTTAGGTGACATAAAAGCTTCACGAATCAACAGCGTGATGTGAATAGTGAAACCAGACTGGAGGGCCAGTGACATCATTTGACGACGTGTTTAGAATTGACTCGCTCAACTTGTTAAATGTTTCATTGTTGGCCATAAAAGACTAAAAACACCAGGAACTCAACTCCAAGTGATTTTAATTTCGGAAATCTGTTCCCAAGTATTCCCACGCATAATAGAGAGACACGTGATCGTATACAAATGTAAGCAAGGTTTGAAATTATGTTTTGGTCAAATATTATATCTGTTTGGGCTTTTTGCGATCAATTTGCAGTCTACAAATGATTTGTAATTATGTTCCGGCCCCCTAAACATCCACTTAAAAAGTTGTACCGCGGCTGAATTTAGTTGATGATCCCTGTTGTAGGCATTCCTGCTTGTCTTCAATGCTTGAAAATATCTGTCAAACACAGTGAATAACAACTTGTAGTCATTCAAACCAGCTGTAGTGCTTAACTGTAGTCCCCCTCGCCTGAGGCGTAAAGTATGTGTGCTCTCCCTGCTCTGCCAACAGTTGAGCAGTCGCTAGCATGCACCAGCTCGTTTCTGTGTTTTTAAAGTAACAACAAGGAACCAGCATCTGTTGCAAGGGGCAATTTTTTTTTGTCTGTTTAACAGCATTTCTGTGTTTTTGATCTTCGAAAGAAATAAGTCCTCAGTGTTTTGTGTTGCCTGTCATGGATAGGGCCCTAGGATTTTCTTGTGCACGTGACCTGGCTTGAAAAAACTCTGCATGGGCCCTTGTTTAGTCTAAAGGACAGTCTAAGGACAGTCTACGCAACGGATCCAACGGAGGGTCGTTTGTGTAGCTTTCTACATAATTCTTAGTACTTTTGTACTCTGTTTCCGTAGACTGAAATCACTGTGGAGAGCCCTTAACTAGGGCCCAGGGTTTGTCCTAGTCAGGTCAGGTGTTATGGTAAGGAAAAACTCAAGTGCTCTAGTCATAGGAGCAGAAGGGATCCAACCCAATTATTAAAACCAGTGAATCACAGGAACCTCTGAGTGTTAAATTAGATAATCAGTGTGATTTGTATGCATGCCCCAACCTGAGCATATTCCCAGCTGCTAGTATCCTGGTAATCAGAAGGAAGCGGCACACACCCAGGTCCTTATCATTGGGGGCAGACAGACAGGAAGAGAGAGTAAGGGAGGTGGAGACCTCTTAATTTCTTTCTTTTAGCCAGTTGGATCATAAAATCAATATGATCTATATTTTGTCTGTAGACTACTTCATGCCGTCTATGTTGAGTCGCTCTCACTCATGTATTGTGTTCTCATGTCCCTAGATGAGAGCCTCAGCACCAGCATAAAGATCCCCTGAATTGGGAAGTTTGAACTACCACATCCTACAACATACTGGGACAGTATGGATTCTCTCCTGAGCTACAGAGGAGGTAGCAGCAGCGGCAAGTGTTTATGTTGGAGGCTGATACCAACATAGCTATCGACCATCAGAACACTAATACATGTCTCTCTATAGAGACATGAACTGCTGTCCTTGATCTACAGTGTGTTATTGTGTAAGCAGGACTAAGCAGTGCACCCACACACCCCCTCCCACCTGGGCACTACGCCATGTCTCCTCTCTCTGCTTTGGGTGTATTCTGTGGATTGTTCCTTCCTCTGTCTCTCAGTGAATACAACACTCACAACTGTATCCCACGGAAGAGTGTCCTTTACCAGGGTAAGTTCCTCACTCTCACTTGTCCCCTGTTTTCTCATAACGGTGTAGTGGAGTGCATCTGTTTCCTCAAATACTAAAAAGTTGGAATGAACACACACACACAGTTTGTGATACAGAGCAATCATTGAGTTTTCTAATGTTTTCCTGTTTAGACAATATGAAGCTGTTCAGAGAGGAAGGGATTTGTAACTACTCCACCATGTTGGTTCGAGAGGATTTGGGCCTGCTGCTGCTCGGGGCTCGAGAGGCTGTCTATGCCCTGGATATCAATGATATCTCCATCAAGAAGTCATGGGTATTCAGTTATCCTCTTTAGCTATCATTTATCCTGTATCATTTGCATACATCATTTTATAAATCACAAATGGACTGCAATAAAATAATCCTGTAACTACTCTGCGGTGACCTAATACCAATGCCTTGGAATCATAAATCCATTACCTAGAACATACTTTGATGTGCAGCTCTCTGTTGTTAGGTGTACTGGCGGGTCACCAAGGAGAAACAGATGGAGTGCACATACAAAGGGAAACATGCTGAAGTAAGTGGCTCCATCAATCATGAAACAGTTCTCCCCACAGATATCTGTGAAGTGAGTTGTTTATCTGAACATCAACTGAAGACAGGACAAACAGAACCAGATAAATTCACTGAAATCCATAAAATGACTATATTTCTCATCCCTGTTCTCTTGCAGATCGAATGCCGTAACTACATCCGGACGCTGCATAAAGTGGATGATGGCAGAATGTATGTGTGCGGGACAAATGCTTTCAGCCCCACCTGTGATTACATGGTAAGTATAGCTTGGCCAGAACAGGACAGCTAGGATATCTTCCTGTAAGAATAGCTCTGGTGTTTGAAGCTATCATGTGACTGCTGCAGACAGGCAGTTGTCACTGAATATTTACAGTGAGTGTGAAATGTTTGCATACTACAGACACCTGCTTTCACTCTCTCTACTGTTAGTGGCTACTGAGAGTAACACATTTTGACCTCTGGGGATTAGTGTAAAGTATATGCCTACCTCTCACTCCCTGAAACAGTGTGAATGAATACAACTAAATAGTGGCTTTGTTTGTGACCCTGACAGACGTATTCTGAAGGACAGCTGAGACTAGAGGAAGCGCAGGAGGAGGGAAAAGGGAAATGCCCCTTTGATCCCTTCCAGAGATACTCCTCCATCATGGTCGGTATGTACTGTGCCCCTCTGTCTGTTTCTGGTTATCTGCTCTCACACAATGACAGACTTGTGCATCCATTGAAGTTCAACGTGCATCAACTGAAAAGTGGGGTTTCAAAGGTGCAATCTAGAACTTTCATTTTCTATTGAAAATGCTGCCGCTGCACTTGTTTAAGGGGGGGGGGGGGGGGGGGCTGGGTCTTTGTGAATTGAACAAGTTTTCTGCTTTATGGCTCAATGTGTTTGTATTACTTTGCGTTGCCAGTGGCAAAATTAAAGATTACACCTGTAATTCTCCAAATACTTACAATATTGTTTACTTTGCTTGAAGATCCATTATGTTTCCCCATTGTAATTCTTGTTATGTCTCTGATCTGCCAGGAAATGACCTGTACTCTGCTACCTCAATCAACTTCCTGGGCTCTGAGCCTGTTGTTCTCCGCAGCTCTTCCTCTGCTCTCCGCACCGAGTTCAAGAGCTCCTGGCTCAACGGTCAGCTCTCCTTCTCTGTTCATACTTGTTATAAACTTGTATACTGCTATACACCATGCCTTATATTCTATTCATTTGTGCACCATATCTCCTAACACCTGCAGATGAACTTTGAATGGCAAAATGTATCCATAGCATTTTACATACTTTGTGCCTTGTGTAATAGCCTAGATCCTATAGGTCTCTGTGTTTTTGAATTATGAAACTGAACTTCAACTACTCCTGTAAAACAGTTCCTGATAGGTAGCGTAATAAGTGCTCATTATGGTTTGATTTCAGAACCCAACTTTGTGTACATGGACCTTGTCCCCGAGAGCAATAACAACCCAGAGGGCGATGATGATAAGGTCTACCTGTTCTTCAGCGAGAACGCCATGGAGTATGACTTCTACAACAAGCTCATGGTGTCACGAGTGGCTCGTGTATGCAAGGTAACAACTTGCTACAAATTTACTTTCAGCTGCAAGAAGTACAAGTTTCATTGGTCCATACATGGTATTTTAAATATAAAGGACAGTATGTGTACACTGTTTAAACAGTGCAAGGGTATGGTGTGTGCATGTGTCTCTTCTCTCCAAAAGTATTCACTTGTTTGACTAGAACTCACTGTGTAGGGGGATATGGGCGGCCAGCGGACGCTCCAGAGGAAGTGGACGTCTTTCCTGAAGGCTCGTCTGGACTGCTCTCTGCCAGAGTCCAGCCTGCCCTCCGTTGTACAGGATGTCTTCCTACTCAAAAATGATGACTGGAGCAAAAGTGTTTTCTACGCGGTGTTCACTCCCCAGTCGTGAGTATTGTCAGTAGAATCCAGTGGCTTTAAAGTTGGTAACATTGTTTCAGTAGGAAGTGGACTGAGATTCTCACTATGCTTTAAATGGTTGCTTTACACGCACGTTTACCATAATCATAGGGCCAGGAGTTTTCCCCGACCATGTGACCTGACCAGGTAAAAGCCCCGGCTAATAGAGGGCTAACTATGGCCTAGGGTATTTATCACGTGGTCAGGAAAGACATAGGGCCCTAACCATGATATATACTGGTGGTTTGAAAACATCAAACATGTTTTTCTGACTGTGTGTTTGCGCTAGGAGCTTGTCCGACATGTCTGCAGTGTGTGCGTACAGTGTGTCAGCTATCGGAGACGTGTTCAATAAGGGGAAGTTTAAGACGCCAGTGACTGTGGAGACATCCCATGTGAAGTGGGTAATGTACAGTGGAGAGGTTCCCACCCCCAGACCAGGAGCCGTAAGTCCCAATTTAATATCATTGTGAATCTCTAAATGGTTTAGGGCCACAAAAGGAAATTATCAACTTTTCTACATTTCAACTACTAACTCAGCACTAATAAATATATTATCATTATCAAGTTATTACCACTCATCAATCCTTTGTTTTTCAGTGCATTAACAATGTAGCGCGGGGCCTTGGGATGGAGCGCTCCCTGGACCTGCCAGACAAGACCCTGCAGTTCATCAGGGACCGACCCCTCATGGACGAGGCCGTGCGCCCTCTGACCAGGGGTCCGCTGCTGGTCAAAAAAGGTGCCATGTTCACACGCCTGGTGGTGGATAACGTGCTAGCTCTGGATGGAGAGAGATACGCGGTCATGTTCATCGGCACAGGTACTGTACAGCACACACACAGCCCCAGAACAGACTTCTTCTGGCAGTGGATATCAATGACATGGGTGTCCTTCTCTTCTTACAGAGAACGGCTATGTGCAGAAGGCAGTGAACCATGCTGGGGAGATGTTCATCATTGAGGAAATACAGCTGTACCAGACCCCAGAGGCTATCAGGACGCTACGCCTCTCCTCTAGCACGGTAACACTAACTCAAGTCAATCAAACTTGATTTGTATAGCGCATTTAACAAATGCGTCCTTCAAATTTCTTATTGGCAACTCGGGTTTAGACCCCCAAGGTGCAGCAACATTTTACAAAGCATTTTGCAAAACAACATTTTACTGATAAAGGTAATTCATACAATGTAAACATAATGGTTTTACATGATCAATGTCAGTTTATTGTTGTCTACAGGCACTTCTGCAGACCGATGGTTACTCATTTACGTTTTATTTCCTTGGCACTTATAATAGAGCATTCAGGGAGAATGGCATTGTCATTGCTGTTACTAACAGTGGGTGGAGCTGACTCATCGAGCTGCTGACACTCATGTGGTATTTGCTTGTTTGTATTCTTGTTTCCCCAGGGTCAGTTGTATGCAGGCTCAGATTTTGGAGCAGTGCAGATGCCTCTGAGTGACTGTGGGCGCTATGAGTCGTGTCTGGACTGTGTCTTGTGCAGAGACCCTTACTGTGGATGGGACCTCTCCACTGGCATCTGCTCTGCTGTGGCCAGTTCATCCTCTGACACGTACGCTCCCCACTAGCATTTTCACTGGAGAGTAACCTCTGACTTTAAATAAAGATTACAAGTGTTTACTATATGTTAGAATTTAAGTATACACTTGATATTTGTCTTTCAGGAACATGATTCAAAGTCTAAAAGATGGTGATATATCAAAATGTCCAAAATCAGGTAAATTGATTTCACAATATTGAAATGTTCAGCACATTACCAACAAAGAACAGATCTATTCATCACTTCCTTTGACAAGTAGATACACATAGAAATAATTGCGTTTTTTGTGTGTGTGTTGCAGAGACTGTGAAGCCAGAGAACTACACCTTAGTCCCTGGGAACAACATCAAGCTGCCGTGCCATCCTGCCTCCAACCTGGCTCAGGTACACTGGCTCTTCTTAGGGCAACAGCTGCACGCTGACGCTAAGTATTACATCTACAACGGAGGAATCCTAATTCTTAATGCCTCTGCCTCCGACGCGGGCCAGTACACCTGTGAGTCTGTAGAGCAGGTGAAAAGCAGACCACACACCAGGACTATGGCAGTCTATCAACTGCAGCACCACACTAACGCAGAGGATGAGGAGGCGGCGAGTGAGACGACGACAGGGTCCCCCCATAGCCACAATACCCCACTACCAGAAGTGCCACAGACTTTGGAGCCCCCTCTCCTTCCTGAGTCACGGAGTGTAGACAGCAGGGTGGTAGGCCTGCAGGTGGCGGTAGCTCTCCTCTCTCTGATGCTTCTTGGTCTAGTAGCCTGGAATCTATATAAAAGAAGCTTTAGAAACAGATCTTCAGAGAACTCAGGTGCGGGCCAGGTGAAAAGGCTGTCAGTTGACTACATTCAAAATAGGACTTCAGTGATTAAGTTGCTGGGACCTACACCCAGTCATAACGCAAACAATAACCATCACGCGGTCATAGCTTTCAAAGGGAATGGCGAGCACCACTTTTCTCCGGGAGGCAACATTTCCACTATGGATGGGTTGGGTTACATTGACAACGAGTCAGAGATCTGACCCTGAGTGTTAACCACTCTCTGGGGTTTGCTCTCTTTCTCTCTCACCAGGCAGCTGATTTAGGACACTATGGCAATGTCAAGCTCTGTACATTGGACTTGCGATAGAGGGGAATGTTTTATATTTTTCTAGGAATTGTCCAGAAAAACATTTCCCCACCAGGTTGAATTTATTTTATATAGTCATGCCATAATGCAAATATACAGTGAGCTCCAAAAGTATTGTGCCCAGTAGAAATGAATGGTAAATAATGCATTGTTGTGAGTCACTTATTGTAAATATGAATAGAATGTTTCTAAACACTTCTATGTTAATGTGGATACAGATAGTCCTGAATGAATTGTGAATAATTAGAAAGTTACAAATCAAATATCATACCCACCTTTCACAATTACAATAACAGGGGAGGTTAGCATTTCTTGGGGGGTATATTTGTGCATCTAACTTTCTCACTCATAATTTTTCACAATTTCATTCAGGACTATCTGTGTTTAGAAGCATATTTTATTTTTTATTTACAATAAAAGTGACAAAGATGACAATACATTATTTACCATTAATTTCTATTGGGCACAAAATATTCTGAAACACTACCAAAACAAACAGCAAATGCATCCAACAAGTTTGTAGAAAGGGAAAGACCTAGTCAGTTGTACAACTGAATGCATTCAACTGAAATGTGTCTTCCACATTTAACCCAACCCTTCTGAATCAGAGAGGTGCGGTGGGCTGCCATAAATCGACATCCACGTCTTCGGCGCCCAGGGAACACTGGGTTAACTGCCTTGCTCAGGGGCAGAACGACAGTCACAAGCTTGATGTAATAATCATTGTGTGTTAGGAATATGGGATCAAATACTGAACTACTTTAATACACAAGTGAATTTGTCCCAATACTTTTGGTCCCCTAAAATGGGGGGGTGGAGGTGGAAGAGAGAGAGAGAGACTATGTACAAAAAGTTCTGTAATTTCTAAACGGTTCACCCGAGATGGATGAAAATTACCCTCAAATTAAATCTGACATTCTGCACTTCAGCCATTGTATCATTTAAAATTCAAAGTGCTGGAGTGCATAGCCAAAACAACTAAATGTGCCACTGTCCCAATACTGTTGGAGCTCACTGTACTGTGCTAAATATTTTGTACAGTTATGGTATTTCAAATATTATGTATTTCTATTAAAGGCCCAGTGCAGTCAATGTGATTTTCCTATATTTTGTATATACAGTACTAGTCAAAAGTTGACACCTACTCATTCCAGGGTTTTCCTTTATTTTTAATATTTTCTACATTGTAGCATAAGTGAAGAACTCAAAACTATGAAATAACACATATGCAATCATGTAGTAACCAAAAAGTGTTAAACAAATCAAAGTATATTTTATTTGAGTTCTCCAAAATAGCCACCCTTTGCCTTGACAGCTTTGCCCACTATTGGCATTCTCTCAACCAGCTTCATGAAGTAGTCACCTGGAATGCATTTCAATTAACAGGTGTGCTTTGTTAAGTTAACTTGTGGAATTTCTTTCCTTTTAATGCATTTGAGCCAATCAGTTGTTGTGACAAGGTAGGGGAGGTATACAGAAGATTGCCCTATTTGGTAAAAGACCAAGTCCATATTATGGCAAGAACAGCTCAAATAAGCAAAGAGAAACAAAAGTCCATCATTACTTTAAGACATGAAGGTCAGTCAATCCGGGAACATTTCAAGAACTTTGTAACTTTCAAGTGCAGTCACAAAAACCATCAAGCGCTATGATGAAACTGGCTCTCATGAGGACCGGCACAGTTACCAGCCTCAGAAATTGCAGGCCAAATAAATGCTTCAGAGTTTAAGTAACAGACACATCTCAACATCAACTGTTCAGAGGAGACTGTGAATCAGGCCTTCATGGTCAAATTGCTGCAAAGAAACCACTACTAAAGGACACCAATAATAAAAAGGCTTGCTTGGTCCAAGAAACATGAGCAATGGACATTAGACCTGTGGAAATCTGGCTGATGAGTCCAAATTTGAGATTTTTGGTTACAACCGCCGTGTCTTTGTAAGACGTAGAGTAGGTGAACAGATGATCTCTGCATGGGTGGTTCCCACCGTGAAGAATGGAGGTGTGATGGTGTGGGGGTGCTTTGCTGGTGACAGTCTCATTTATTTAGAATTCAAGGCACACTTAACCAGCATGGCTACCACAGCCTTCTGCAGCGATACACCATCCCATCTGGTTTGTGCTGTGGGACTACCATTAATTTTTCGACAGCACAATGACCCAACAACTCCAGGCTGTGTAAGGGCTATTTGACCAAGAAGGAGAGTGATGGAGTGCTGCATCAGATGATCTGGCCTCCACATCACCAGCCTCAACCCAATTGAGATGAGTTGGACCGCAGTGAAGGAAAAGCAGCCAACAAGTGATGAGCATATGTGGGAACTCCTTCAAGACTGTTGTAAAAGCATTCCAGGTGAAGCTGGTTGAGAGAATGCCAGAGTGTGCAAAGCTGTCAAAGGCAAAGGGTGGCTACTTTGAAGAATCTAAAATATATTTTGATTTAACACTTGGTTACTGCATGATTCCATGTGTGTTATTTCATAGTTTTGATGTCTATTATTCTACAATGTAGAAAATAGTCAAAATAAAGGAACTCTTGAATGAGTTGTCCTTTTGACTGGTACTGTATGTATATGTAGCAGAAAAGCTATAAATAAAAAAAGGGTCCTCAGAGTGGTATGGGTAAAAATGTACAAAAATTAAAATCTATAGCAACTGACGTCAGTCACTTCACTGGAATTTGTTTTCCTTCTGGGAGTTTGTTTTTGTTTTACACAATGACGGACAGATGAGGTCTGCCTGTCATAATGTCCCTGCCATTATGATCTACTGAAAGCTGTGAATACAGTATTGGTATGGCATTTTGTACTGTATTTGATTCTATTGAAAATAAATGCATACTTTAAAGTATGAAGTAAACACAATGTCATGTGATAATTGTCAATGAGGAAGAGAAGCTGAATAACAACAGTCAGAAGGTCTGAATAAGAATATTTACTGAAATGTTTAAGGTAGTGAGTCATTGGTAGTCTCGTACGACCCACCCTGATCTCGCAAGCTTTTCACTACACGGACACAGTATCTGTGTAGCAAAACAGAATGAAAGCTTGCAAGATCAGGGTGGTTCGTGCTAGGCTTAGTCATTGCAGCAACACATTTGAAGCATTTTCAAGAATGTCTTCTAAATATTCATTACAGACAAGCCATACAAAAAACTCAAAATAAACCTCATTATGGTAGTTAACCCTGGAGAGGAACACTTAAATATGTGACTTAACTTTAATTTTTCTATTCAAGATGAGTTGCTGCCGCTCTCCCAGCCACATTGTAAACACAAGGCTCCAGCCTGGAACACACTGACTGAGATGAGCTGTTTTGGAGCACTGGCTAGAGAGAAGGGGTATTCCACAACAGGACACTGACCATCAAAAGCAAAGAAAGATCAGTGCACTGCACAGGATGAGTGAAAGACAAAAGGCTCAAGTTGAATAAGAAGGCTACACTATCTAGCATTAGTGATGTGTATACGCACATTTCTCATTGGCTTCGTCTAGTAGCAGTACTTAAGGCGACAGTCAAGGGGGGGAAAAATTAACATGCAAATAACTCATGTACGATCAAGGCGCATTTAGTTTTCAGAAACAAGGCAAAAGCAGATCAAGCAAGAAGAAAAGGTATCAAAAACAAACACTTGTGATATCAATAAAAAACTAAATACATCTCATCACTAAATAAAAAGTGCACTATATAAACATCCATATTTCCAACTTCAAGGAGAAGACCCTGATTCTTCAGTCCTGTCCAGTAGTGTTAAGGCTTTTGTTGATTTCATGAAGTACAGTATTGTATTGGCAAGAATTGATCACCGAATATGGCTGCCAAAATTGATCCAAAAACAACTTTGGAATCACCTTGCTTCTTTTCTGTTTCAGACATATCAATTTTGTTGAAAGAGTATTAATTCTGCTACTGTAATATAAAGACCCCTAGCTCTCCAAGTACAAATGAAAATCATATTTTTTTAAATTTCAGTCGCTCTTTCAAATATGAGGGAACAGATTCATTTTGAGAGTAGAAAATAATAAATGTAAACATGTAATGGATCATATTTTGGATCTCCATCACATATTTTCCCAACAATATAAGGCTTAGATGTGTTTCCCTGGAAAAGCTTCCTACTCCAGTAAACGATGTCTATAACAGTGGCCTCTTAAATCTAAAACAAAGTACTGCTGAATAAAATCAGCTGATTATGCCTTTTTTCCCTTAACATTCTTACTTAAATTCCAGCTATGCATTTCGTATAGTGTCATGGTGAGATTGTACTAGTGTGGTGTGGTGTGGTGGACTATCTTGCGTGCCATGGAAAAAAGTGCTCTGTCTCCATCTAGAGTCCACTTAGGGTTTTATTTACCAGGGGCCATTGTCTGGGTAGCTTGGCACAGCAGCAGGGTATTGGGGTAGGCTTGGGCCAGTTTCATTGATAGCATTGAAGCCGGCCTCTCTCACAGGGGCGCTCTTCCAGAGTCCAGTGGTCCACTCTTCCTGTGCATGCTCAAAGCTGCCCCCTCCGCCACGGTACATCCTATGAACCTGATAGAAGCAGAGCAGACAAACCAACCAGTCATACAGTCATGAAAGTTCATTCTCTTTCCTTGCCTACAATGACAATTGTCAAAACGGCTGTGTATTTTTTCTGGTTTGTGTGTGTGTTTCCAGGTGCTCGTGCATTTTTCAGGTGTGTGTGTGTGCGCGCATTGGACTCACCCTGATGAGAACCAGTCCCATCAACACAGTCACCAGAGTAAAGAGCAGAGCTGAGAATAGCATGACTACAGCAGAACCCACGTTGTGGCTGAAAAACAGCACTGTCGCGATCCAACCACTTTGGGGGTTCGTCAGAGTGGTGGAGCAGTGGGGTTAGTATTTGTCAATGGCATGAATACTGGATTACATCAACTGTAGTTATTCACCTATCACAGCATGACACTGCAGTGAGTAAAATTAAGGTGGCATTGATACATAATCTACAGGTGATCTTTATTGCCAAACTGAAGATTTTAAACTGAAGATTTTTCTATATTCCTGAGGTAAGTGAAACACAAGCCATTCAGATATAGCAGCCAACGTCCTAGACAGTCCCTTCCAGGATTGAGGAAATAAAATATTCATACTCACCAAGCACCCCAACCAGAGATGCCCACAGTCTGAATGAGAGCGAGAACACACTGGAGGAAGAAGATGAAGAAAAAGGCCATGAAGTTGAAGGAACTGTCAGCCCTAAGAAAGACAAAGGGAGTTATGAAGTCAGTCAAGAAAATTGTATTTGGAGTGCAAAATGATAGATGTTCGGCTTGACGTTTGTTGAGTGGACTTTACCGAAAGGCCTTGTAGAGAGGTCTAAACCAGCATGTGTAGCTGCACGGACTGAAGAGAAGAAGCCAGAGCAGGGAAAGTCCAAAATTGGCTGCACTTCCCCCTCCTGCCCACCAAGCTATGCATGACACCACGTTCACACACAGTGTGACTGAATACACTGCAGAGAGGAGCAGAGACAGCAGAAAAAATTAACATATTCACTCAGCATTGAATGAAACACAGTCCAGTTCCCAGAGTAGGCCTATGTGTGACTCAAGAAAGTTTGTTGGTGTAACTCACACATCCAGAGGTTGTAGACCCTGCGCACCAGCTGTCGGTGCGGGGCTGGGATCTCCTCCTCCACATTCTGGTAAAAGCAGGGCTTGATTCGCAGGAACTTAGGCAGCAGTGGGAAGTTGTTGACCCGCTCTGAAAACGGATGATTACATGTGGGAAAACAGGATGTCAGTGCAGATGGCACAGGAAAACAAGAATACAGTGAAATTTGAGATTTTTTTGATTATATTATAACAAATGGTGAGGCACAATAGTGAAAGTGGTCAGTGTTATCAGTTGATCTTTATGTCCACAATTTAACTATGAGAATTCGTGATTAAATTATCATAATATACAACAAAATAATAAATACAGTTACATGTCAGGATATTATTTGACAATAAATAGTATTTCTCCATCTTTTTAAATAGGGAGACAATTAGATTTCAGAACTTATTTCCATGAGTGATCAAAACCTGTTTTCTCATGGCTCCCTCTTGTCCAGCTGCAGCAGACATATGGTGAGCAATACATATAGAATCTTGAGAATTGCAACACATCGTATCGGCACCAATGTATCGCGATAATATCATATCGTGAGATCCCTAGCAATTCCCACCCCTACTGAGTATGGTATGGCTATTTGAATAAAAGGTTTGAGTGTGTCACTTATAATCTGTGTCATGCATATGCATTACTTGTAGCAGGTACATGTCATGTTTCATGAAGAACATGATCGAATTGCAAAACATTTAGATACAAACCTGTCATTATGAAATCCTATGCGTGTCCTTTCCTGCAACATAATACAAATAATTGGCATACTTTACATCTCATAAAATTAAATTTAAAAAAAAGTATAAATAATTATCTGGGAACGTGCAGTGTCTAATTTACAACAACAAAACACTCAGTCATATCAAGATGATGACAAAGGTGAAATTATATGCATGAGATAGCCAGGTCACGTGCCCCTACTAGATACGGGTACGCTACTTTGATACATTTCTTATATTAAGTTAAGTAGCTAGCTATAATTTGGCAAGAAAATATAAGACCACGCGTAAAATAAATTAGCACGCTAACGTTAATTAGCTACAGTAGTATGTAGATGATGATTTGTTAGCGGTCTTCATGCGAAATGTAATGAAAAGGTAAGCTGCCGAGTGGATACAATGAATTGGTTGATAATAGATTCAATGTTAAAGAAATAAAGCTAGTGACTGTAACTTATTTTCTTGTAATTCAATGTTTTGCTAGCACCTACCTGAAAACCACTAACTCCAGTTCGGTTCGGGATGGTCGTCACTAGCTACCACAGCCACAAAGTCATAAACCCCGCCCATTTCTACAATCTATCTTCTTAAAAACAGATTTTACAGCTAAACCTAACCTCAATCCTAACATTTACCACATTGCTAACCTTATGCCTAACCCTAACCTTAAATTAAGACCAAAACGCGACATTTTGTTTTCATACATTTTTACGATATAGCCTATGTTGACTTTGTGTCTGTGCTATCTAGCTAGTAGAGGAAACCGTTGGGGTCGCGTCCAACCAAATCTCCCGCACTGCATTGAGGGAGTGGTAGTTCAATACAGGTCCCACCAAGGCAAATTTGAATACGATTGTTTCGATTGTGAAACTACAGATCACGTGACCTATATAGTGCGTGGAGGGAAGACGTGTGACTTCAGAGAGAGATGGATGATTCTTGTCCCTTGATATGATAACAGCTACATTATGGAAAATTGGCAATGATGTATTTTCTTGATCAACTATCAGTTTTGTGGAGTTGATGTTGAATATTATTTTCTATTGTCAGGAGTTTACTATTGCCCGATTGACATACGTTATATTGTATTTACCATATGGTTAGGCTACATATTGGTACCTTACTGTGTCCTACAAATATTTTCTACCACACCTTTTGCACTCCACAGTAGCAGAAACCCAAACAGGATATGTGTAAAAACTGAGTGGTGCAGTGGTCTAAGGGCACTGCGTCTCAGTGCTAGAGATGTCACTACAGACACCCTGGTTCAAATCCAGGCTGTGTCACAACTGGCTGTGATTGGGAGTCCCATTGGGTGGTGCACAATTGAACCAGTGTCATCTGGGTTTGGCTGGTGTAGGCTGTCATTGTAAATAAGAATTTGTTCTTAACTGACTTACCTAGTCAAACAAACATGACATTGTATTGGTCACATATTTAGTAGATGTTATTGCAGGTGTAGCGAAATCCTTGCGCTTAGGAGCTAGAAGCAGAGCTGCCATATCTTTCAGCGCCATCTGTCCAACGTGTCTACCTCATGTGTCTTCTTGTCAGAGGTTTTGCCTTTTGTATTATTTTTCAGTTCTTCTAAATTGTCAACTGTTTTGGCATCCTTTTATTTTCCCATTAAAATTATTAACTGACATTCAGACAGACATTATGTTAATTGATTTAATAATGCATTTGATTGTTTTGATTACTACATAGTACATAAATCGTTTCTGATTGTCAACATGTTTAGAGTATTTACTGGTTAAACCCACTGAGTGACTTTGTCCAATCACAACTTTATTAGAATTTTGTTCCACGACACTATTCAGTGACATCCAATCACTGATCGTACTCTCTTGAAAACAGAGAAAGCAACCTATCATAAAGAACAACATCTCAAAAGAAGGAGTGACTGACAAAATATCCAGAAAAAAACGTCTAGATCCCGCCCTTCGGTCGGGTAGTGATCCAGCGTTCTGGCCAATCAGCAAAGGATTGTGAGGACAGCGACACGCTCCCGCCAAATCTGACTGACGGGCGCGAGGCAGCAACGGGATCCAGGCAGAGGGAGTGTGTGGGAGATGCCGCTAGAATAAAATTAACTTAGTCTTAAAAGTAATACAACCCAGTCATCGTTATATTTGCATGATATTAGTGTTACTCTGGAAGACCTGTCAATATTGCTACTTCATATGGTTTTTTGTTAATGCAACGCTTTTCCGCACAAGGATATCAAAAGTGAGGGAAGTTCTCGGATGGTGATGCTGGCGGCGGAAGATCCATCCGTGGACGGGTATTTAGCATCCACTCCACGGAGGAGAGGTAGCGACGATATTTTGCTATGTTTTAACCTTCAAATGTTTTGGTTATTTAGTTATCTAACTGAGGTAGTTTTATACTGTTTGATTTGCATTTCTCTACGACCACATAGCAAGTCAACACTAACTTCTGTCTGTCTAGCTAGCTAGTTTAGCTAACTAGCATGCTGTATTTAGCCAGCTAACTACTGTACTAGTAGCATGTTGTAACTAGCTAACCTCAAGTAAGGTTAGTTAGCTAACACTTAGTTATTATCGTTGGCCAGACCCTCATACGATTCCCACGCTCGTAAGGTTAGTGTAAAGTGAGCTTTCATGTAACGTTAGCTAACTACCCTTGAAGTTTCCTTTAGTTAATCTTTATAATTCATTAGTCAGCCAGCTTGGGAGCTAACGTCAGTTGGCTTTGATGTGATGAGTTGGTGCTAACCTTACTAGCTAGCTAGACACCCCATTGCCTTCAGCTAGCTAACGTTAGCTAATATGAACCAAAACACTCAATGATTTCGGTGGTTTAATTAGACATCGAGTCACACATTATCGTACTGTAACAAACTTTGCTTGCTAGCTAACTTAGCTAACAAACAAGCATGTTTTTATTTGAGGCAACCCCTTCTTTCCCCGCAGCGGTATGAGTGTAAAGTTAGCTATAGCCGGGCCTTTGCACTGGGCTTCGATTGATTCACCGAATGGCGGGAGAGTAAAGCTAACACCTCCCAGTGGTTTGCCCAACCACTTGTGCCATCGTCTCGTCGTTAATTTTTACTACTTGATAAAAAATTATATTTGAACGGCATCGATTGTCCTTCTACTTGGTTGGTGGCAAGTCTAGATAACTTTTGATTGCTCCCTAGTTGACTGACAAGTATTTATTACATATGTCCTTGAATAACCTGGATGCATTTGTCAAACTAACAGTATGAGTAAACTAAGAACAAAGGACTAACGTCAGTTTATAGCAATAATAGAGTTGAGTGGGGGATAAAGTAGTTGGTGATTAAGTCATATGTGTAGTGGCTATTCTTGTGGTTGTCCTTTTGATTTTGGACATTTTATAAAGATACTGCACTGAATGCTTTCTTCTAGTAAGTGTTATGCAACAAAGGGACTGGTAACATGTTTGCAGCTGGAGCCATTGTACTACTGCAATTATTGATAGTGAAGTAAAAGTGCTTTGAAAAACAAATCCATCTACACAACAAAAATATAAATGCAACGTGTTGTGCAACTGAAATAAAATTCCCTAGACATTTTCCATATGCACAAATCTTATTTCTCTCAAATTGTGTGCACAAATTTGTTTAACAGCCCTGTTAGTGAGCATTTCTCCTTTGCCAATATAATCCATCCACCTGACTGGTGTGGCATATCAATAATCTGATTTTAACAGCATAATCATTACACTGGTGCACCTTGTGCTGTGGACAATTAAAAGGCCACTCTAAAATGTGCAGTTTTGTCACACAACACCACAGCTGTCTCAAGTTTTGATTGAGCGTGCAATTGGCATGCTGACTGCAGGGATGTCCACCAGAGCTGTTACCAGATAATTTAATGTTAATTTCTCTACCATAAGCCGCCTCCAATGTCATTTTAGAAAATATGGCAGTATGTCGAAATGGCCTCACAACCGCAGACCGCGTGTAATCACACCAGCCCAGGACGTCCACATCAGGCTTCTTCACCTACGGGATTGTCTGAGACCAGCCACCTGGACAGTTGATGAAACTGGGCTTGCACAACTAAAGAATTTCTGCACATACTGTCAGAAACTGTCTCAGGAAGCTCATATGCGTGCTCATCGTCCTCACCAGGGTCTTGACCTGACAGCAGTTTAGCGTCGTAACCAACTTCAGTAGGCAAATACTAAACTTTGATGGCCACTGGCCTGCTGGAGAAGTGTGCTCTCCACGGATGAATCACAGGTTCATCTGTACCGGGCAGATAGCAAACAGAGTGTATGCCGTTGTGTGGGTGAGCAGTTTGCCGATGTCAACGTTGTGAACAGAGTGCCCCATGGCGGCGGGGGGGTTACGGTATGGGCAGGCATAAGCTACGGACAACAAACACATTTGCATTTTATCAATGGCCATTTGAATCCAGAGATACTGTCATGAGATCCTGAGGCCCATTGTCATGCCATTCATCTGCAGCCACCACATGTTTCAGCATGATAATGCACGACCCCATATCGCAAGTATCTGTACACTTCCTGGAAGCTGAAAACGTCCCAGTTCTTCCATGGCCTACATACTTGTTGAGCATTTTTGGGATGCTCTGGATTGACGTGTGCGACAGCATGTTCCAGTTCCCGCCAAACTCCATATACTGACTAGTTTTCTGATCTACGACCTTACCTTTTTTTAAGGTATCTGTTACCAACAGATGCATATCTGTATTCCAAATCATGTGAAATCCATAGATTAGGGCCCAATGAATATATTTAAATTGACTGATTTCATTATGAACTGTAACTCAGTAAAATCTTTGAAATTGTTGTATTTTATATTTTTGTTCAGAAAATGTTTCATGACAGGAGAATGCTTGTGGGATTGTTGTCGTCTCATCTTCCATACCCTGTTTTGGTTACAGGTATGGATGGCAAAGTCAAACCCAGCAATGCTAACAAGAAGCTTGTTCAGGGTAAGTTAATCTGGTGTTTTGAATGCATATTAGATGGTTTTATTTTGCAAAAGGAGACTGATGATACATAATGCTATCAAACTATTTGAAACAATTCAATGAAATTCTGATTTAGTAAATTATATTTCAAATGAATCAAATTTGTTATAATAATTTAGTGTCTTTGCTTTATCACTCAAAGCTATCATTATTGTTTGCCCAAAGATTTGTTAATATAACATAGATTTAGTCCAACTTAAACATCAGTGATGATAAAGGATATTTTCTCCTCAGCTCGTCTTCCATTCAAGCGTCTAAACCCAGAGCCCAAGGAGACCAGTGAGCCCAAAAGGACCTGCACCCTTTCCCGGCCTGGGCTCTCAGATGGGGAGAATGAATCCGATTGCTCCCCCCTACCTGTGCGCCATGGACCGGCCCTGGTTAACGGCCGCGGCCCCCTGGATGGATTCATGAGTCGCAGTACCCAAGCGTCCCCTGCCAAAAGCATAGTTATTGATCTCACTGAGGACTCCAATTCAACTGACCTTTTAAAGCAGCAACCTGCGACACCAATTGTTGCCCCGTGTCCTCAGACACAAAACAACCACCTGAGCAAAACCCTAAGTGCTGTAACAGCCACCAAAACAGATCACACTGCCAAGACAGAGCCCATAGACTACAAGCTGGGGGATGAACAGAAGGATGAGGAGAAGGACAGGGGGGGCACTGGATCCATCTCACAGTTAGACACCACACAGGGTTCTGACACGGAAGAGGAGGAGGAAGAAGAAGAGGGGGAGGATGAAGAACAAGAGGAGGCTGATATGTCCAGTCATGGGAATGGGTCCATGCTTTCTCCTTCATCCACCAGCTCTCTGTCAGCGGCCGAGAGCTCCCCAGAGGCTGCTAAGACAGAGAACACTCCTACTGTCACAGTGAGTACAAAATGGCAATTAAATTCAATAAACACTCAATGTCAGCAGTGATTTTTGAATAAATGTACATCAGCAAGCTCCTGTTAACTTTTCAAATCACTATTCTGAAATGAAAAATTATAAATCTATAGGTTACCTTTCTTCCTCTCTCTTTACAGGAGCCAAATACCACCCCTAAAATAGAGCAGAAAACTGTGAAAAGACTATCTTTAAAGGTATAATTAGCGGCAATAGGTCAATTCAGTATTTGGCGTACTTTTGCATCCAAATGCCTATTTAAACATCTTAATCTAGACACTGAAACGGAATTTGTGTTTTCTTCTCTCCATAGAGTTTGCAGGAGCAAGAGGAGAGGCTACACCAGCGCAAAGAGAGAGAGCGGCAGCGGGAGGAGGCTAAAGATGCTAAAGAGAAGAAGAAAGAGGAGGCTCGCAAACTGAAGGAGGAGCGGGAGAAGGAAAGAAAGGAGAAAAAGAAGAAAGAAGAGTGTGAAAAAAGAGAGAAAAAGGAGAAAGAGGAAAAGGAAAAAGCAGAGAAATTAAGAGCGAAAGAGGAGCAACGCAAATCGAAACAAGAGTGAGTGTTGCTTGATCAAAAACCAGCTAGCTACAGATCTGAAATGTCTTGTTACTTTTATATTGACTCGACTAGAAAAATTGATTGAATGTTTTTTTTTAAATTAAAGCAAATGTAATCCTTGCAATTGACATATTCACATATAATGTCCTCCAGGGCAAAACTTGAAGAAAAGAGAAAGAAAGAGGAGGAAAAACGGTTGAAAGAAGAGAAGGATGTGAGTTGATAATTTTGTTTCTATTCTCTAAAAATTAAATGTAATGTCTGACACTGATATTTTTAAGTTTGACAATTGCCACTTAATTGTAACAGACCTGATAATGCATCTTAACATTTTCTATACAGAGGCTCAAAGCAGAGAAAGCCGAGATCACAAGATTTCTACAGAAACCCAAGACTCCCCAGCAGGCCACAAAGGTAAGATTCCTCTGATTGAATTGAACAAGAAGAACACAAAATGGTGTTCATTTAATGTAAAACATTTCTTACCTTTGTCTCTCCTACTTCAGACCCTTGCGTCTGCCTGTGAAAAGTTTGCCCCGTTTGAGATAAAGGAGCACATGTGTCTGGCGCCGCTGACCCGAGTCCAATGTGCGGAGGCGGTCCTGGAGGAACTGGACAGGTACCTGGCTAAACCTGATGGAAGCCTGGATGGCCTGAGTGACTGGACCAGAAATAAGCCCCGCAGATCAGGCCAGACCAAGGCCAGAAGCACATACCCTATGAGGTGAGACCACCACACCCTAAAAAAAATCAGCGGTGACTTGAGTTACTCAAGTCTTGACATTTTTGTGAAACTGAAGAATCAGGGATTCCTACTGGAAAGAAGCCATTTTCTGTACTCTCCTATTTTGACGTTGGCCCCTATTTCTGTTGTCTGCATAGGGAGTGTATAGCGGTGGTGGAGGGGCCCAAACCGGACGGTGTGCCTGACCGGCAGCACTACGGCCGCATGAAGCTCCTTCAGTTCCGTGAGAACTACCGGCCTGCCTACTGGGGCACGTGGAGGAAAAACAGCCCCCACATCTCCCCTCGCTGCCCTCTCAGACAGGACAAGGTGAGGCTTCCCTCATTCTCTGACCATGATCCTTTTCAATCCTTTCACTTCTTTACTTATTAGTTTCTGCCATATTACAATCGATAGTTACAAATCACGATATATTCATGTTTGACTCAAGGTTTAGATTTGTAATTGTTTTATTTTATTATTATTTTTACCGTAGGTATCGTTAGCTAGCGCTAGTCAGATGTACCTGCGCCGAAACTCTGGTATTTTTCATCCTATAGCTTGTTCCCATCTTTTTAAATAATGAGCCAACATGTTTTCAGCACTTATTTCCCTGACTGATCGAAACTCGTTTTGTCATGCTCTCTTGTCTCTCTGCAGCAGACATATAGGGCACAATCATTGAATCGCAATACATATTGAATTGTGATAATTGCAATGCATATCATATCGACTCCTAAGTTTTGTGATATCATATCGTGAGGTCCCTGGTAATTTCCAGCCCTAACTGGTGGTGATGTCAGTTGTTTTGTGACTTCCATGTTTCATGCGCTTTCTATGTAGGACTAAAGTCTGTGTTTCCTCTAGGACCTGTTGGATTATGAGGTGGACAGTGATGAGGAGTGGGAGGAAGAGGAGCCAGGAGAGTCCCTGTCACACAGTGAAGGGGTAGGTCTCTTTTTCAATACACTTCTGTCACAGCTTTTGATGCTCTGTTGTTCTGTTTGATATCAAGATTAGCTCATTGTTGCAAACTGAATCATTCTAGCTGATTGTGAGGACCTAAACTGACTCTTGTTTTTGCAGGAGGATAATGATAATGATGGAGGTGAAAATGATGACGATGATGAGGATGGTTTCTTCGTACCACATGGATACCTATCAGACGGGGAGGGGGCATTGGAGGAAGAGGTACTTTCAATTGCCCGTCATTCCGTATTCATGTCTTTATTTACTGTTCTTTTCCAGTGGACTGGTTTGACTAATGATTGACGTGCTTTACATTATAAGAGGTGGAGACATTATCCACGGCTTATTTTTAGCAGACTTAATTGCTCCTATCCCTGTGGTGTGATTCCAGGAGGGTGGCGACCCAGAGAAGCAGAAGGTGCGTCAGAAGCTGAAGGCCCGGGAGTGGGATGAGCTGATGGCCAAGAAGAAGGTTAAGGTGCTAGAGGCTGTGGTGAGGGGCTGTGTGTGGGAGGGACAGGGTCCCCATCTGGAGCTCTTGCAGCAGTTTGCGGTGTGCCTGCTGGAACCCCTGCCCAAGCCAGAGTCCTCCACCCCAGAGGACAACACACACAAACTGCAACAGAAACTACAAGAAGATGAGCAGCGTGAGTACATTCTTATGCCTGGGGGAACATCACGCAGGTAAGCGGAGTTCTTTTGTCTCTGCAGTATTGTCTTTTAGAACCTTTTAGGTTAGCCATGTCACCTCTAAGTGATCATCTGAGTCATGTTTTACTGACTGAACCGTGATGAAATGTAGGTCTTGGTTTGCATGGAAAAATTGACCAGGTGTGCTTGTCTTTGATATGCTTATCTGAGTTCTTACAGAATGATGTACATTGGTAATTTGGTTGAGCCATGTGCTGTTCGAATAGTGTCACTAGCGAGGTTTCCATCCAATTGGCTACAGATTTTCATACGAATATTCTAAAATACGCATGAAGAAAATGTGCATTTTCCCACTTGTGGTGTTTCCACCAAACAGACTTGTTGCAGATAAAAGAATGTGCATGATGACGTAGTGCACACAATGTACTTTTTCGTGTTAGTTTTCATGTACCGAATACAAATCTAAAGTTCTGTGTGTTTCCATCGCACTTTCAACTCTACTGATAGTTTTGTCACATACTGTTGTGTTAATTAGCAAATGTGCTACTCTGGTCGTGGCACGTGCACTCTAGCCAACAGCTCACAGATACACTGCAGGTAGGCTAGTCTACATGATGACATTATTATTGGAAAGGAGCATCAAGATCACTGTGCAGTTTCACCACTGAAGTTCATCAGAACTGATTTAGTTTGTAGTCTAATAAATGGTTTCCCATGTTGTAGTGGGAGGAAAACACACCATATCATCGCGTGACTACAAGTTTACTTCGATATGATGATTGTTATATCAATATTTTCACATAAAGGCATTTCCACTGCCATTTCCCGCGTAATACATTTTACAGACAAAAAGATCCTACAATGTGTAACGAACAAATGATCTGTCTGCATTTATAAATTGTACCAAAACTTCTTGTTTCCATCACAGCTGTTGTGATTTTTTATATTTTTTATACGGTTTAACTTGGAAAAGTCATACCGATGGAGACATGGTTAGTTTTGGCTGACATTTTTTGAGTAGCTCTGAATGGTCAAACTGTAGTTACCTGAGCACTGACTGACTCCAGCATGCATTTATGTCTACACCAAGGGTGTAAAACATGCATAGGTTTTTCCTGGGGGGGAATGAACTCAATCTACATTGAAATGACTAAAACCAAATCGAAACTGTGAGGAATTTTTATTGTGATAATGATAATTACTCTGTCCGCTTGGTAACAATCACCAAAATAAAGCTAGACAGTCAGGGAGAATTGAAATAAAATACAAAGGGATAGATCTTTTTGCAAATTTTGTGGGCAAATAAATTGATGGCAAGGAAATATAACCCATCTTTAGTGTGGCCCTCCTGACCTCGTTAAAGACCGAAAGCGGCCCACGGGGCAAAATGAGTTTGACACCCCTGGTCTACACCAAAATCTATCTTTTGATTGTGGTGATGGATGTAACACCCGAGACTGATATGAGATGTACCTGTACTCATCATGAAGCACTTATTGATAGCTGTCTAGACTGCAAGGGAGACATCTAAACTAAAGACCATTCACAATCACATAAGAGATCTGTATTGTTTTCAGACCAGCTTTATATGCGTCATCGAAGTATTTACTTAGTATTTACTGTGCTACAAGTGATTGTGAACTGTCAACACTCTTCATGGCTGACCTGAGTTGCTCAATAGCTGCCTGAGGGAGTATCTGTTCATATTGAATGGCACCTTTTGCCCAAACCTTGCGTGAATAAGCCTAGATGTAGAATGTGTTTTAAAAAACCTTCCTATCTCCCTTCCCAAACCATATCTTCAGTGCTGTTCCAGTTGTTGCCCCTGCTACATGGAAATGTGAACAGTAATAAGGTGATCATCACAGAGTTCCAGGTGTTTTGTCGCCAGCAGTCGACCTCGCCCATCTCCAGCCCTCAGAACTCAGGAGACAACATCCCCACCAGGTGACTTCAAACCTGATTTACTCAACGCTTGCTATTTTACAGAATTAGTCAAGTCATGTACGGTCATTATTAAACTTGTGCAGATGCTTTATGAAAGTATACATTTTTCATTACTGAAATGGTCTCCCATCTGCTTCTGCTCTAGGATCCGTCTAAAGCGCCTTATCAAGGGGAATGCTGTGTATGAGAAGCGCTCAGCCTTCAGACGCTGCTGCTGGTACGTCAAATCAGACGTCCTGGCTCGCTTCCTCCAGGAGGCCCTCCCTGTACCCTGCCAGTGGAACTACCTCACTTCAGGGACCCATGTGCCCCGTGAAGAGGCCCCAGTGGCCACAGGCTCACAGGGCAACTCCCCAACCACCCACCAGCCTTCCCACACGCCATCCTCCAAGACCCCCTCCTCCAACAAGAGGAAGAGTGCCGGCAGCATGTCCATCACCAAGTTCATGAAGAAGGCTGCCGACCCTGAGCAGGTTGGACACGTCTGGTGAAATCTTCATATGAAGTTGCTTTGTTCTGATCCTATTGCTTTGACTTATGTCAGATTCTAATGAGTACTCCTTTCTTTAAGGCGGAGGCGATGAAGACAGATGGGTTCCAGGCAGACACAGAGGAAGATGAGGATGAAGCAGACTGTGTCATAATCAGCACACAGAAAGGTCAGTTTCCTGGCATATGGTCTGCCTTTAGACAGGAGTTAAGTGGAATTGAGAGACAGGGTAATAGTTTGTCCTAGATATTTCTAGGAGGGGAGGCATTGACATTGAATGCCTTACTCTGCAGGATCTTCCAGAAAAGATACCTCCCCCACAGAGAACGAGAGCACAGAACAAATGGAGGTGACCCCCTCTGACACAGCTGCTCTCTTCTTGCCTCGGGCCACTCCCACCCTGGCCTAAGGACTGCCCCCTGACTCTGAGTGTGTGCGTTTGTCAGAAATAGAATCAGGTCTTCAATCAAGATAACACACTGGTAGTGGCACACATGCCACCCACACGGTATTACAACCCCTCTCTGCTCCGTTAAGTACCAGACAGTGCCTGTGAAAAGGAAAGTGTCTGACAAAGAAACTCATTGGTGTATTTTGTTCCAATGTTAAACCATTCATTACTTGGTTCAGTTGGAATGTCAGACATGTTTATATGGATGTCTTTGCTTGGTGAGGAGTTGGAGATGGCTCAGACAGTCAAGGCTCTTCTACCACAGCCGATTGGGTGGACCAGTGCCCACTGAAGTAGTTGCTGTCTGCTTCACCGTAACTTTTATATATGTATTTGTTAAAAAAAATATATACTTGAACTGGTTGAATTAATTAAAAATAAATAATGATTAAATGTACTGCACTTTTATATTCCCTCCCCCTGCCTTATCTGGATGCCTTTATCAACACGCCACCACTCATCCATCCTTTCAAGAAGTACTTCATGTTTAGTTAATGGGTTTCATTCAATATGGCAAGTGCTGATGTCTTTCAGGCTGCTAACGTAGTGCTTATTGTACTATTCTAAACCTCTATTTTGTGTTAATAATGGTTGAGGTGGAATAGTAAATGGCTGTCCAATATTAAAAACATTGCGGTTTGCCTTACATTTTTGTGGCAGAGAATGCTCTCCTGTCACAACTGTTGCAGTTTGCAGGTATGATTTAAGGTGTCTCTATTTCTTTAAATAAAGCATTATTTAAAAATGAACATGCTTTATGTGCAGCCATTTGCAAATCCTAAATGTTTATTTTTTATGGGGGATACAGCAATATCTTGATGCAACCTTCATCTTTATTACAGGCAGGTTTAAAAGCAACACAACATGACTGAGCTTTGATACCTAGACCTTCATTTTCTAGTTATTCTTAAACAAGGTTAGGAAAACATTTCTTAGTACATTTGCTAATTGCTGCTGTTCATGTCCGGACTGAACTGAAACATAGGAGGTTACGCCTGAACGCATACAGAAGCAGTGGACATGCTGTGAGGAGAGGTAGGTTGTCATTCCAGCCATCACCTGGGATAAGCCTCAGCAAAAAAAATCTGTTGTTGGTTACATACAGTACAAACCAACCAAAAACAACCACCACTATCACAGATTTCCATGCTGCTGAAATCAAATCACATTATTGATAGTTTAGGAAATTACTCAATTGAATGACTTACAAAACCCTCATTCAATAAAGAAAGTTAACATCAGGAGCTCTGTCCAGTAACCTTCACTTTTAAGGTACTGGTATAACTTAATGCTTGCTGCTGTAACCTTAGTGTTAGTGAGGTCAAATAGAATACAAGTTCTCTTAAATAAAATAGCTTAACCGTTAAACATTGTGGTCCACCGCTAGTCTGGCTCAAAAGCAGCAACTGAAACCTTACCACTCAACAACCAGTCTGGTCTCCATCACCCATTCGCTCATATGTAAAGCTAGTATTGTATGTCAGTATTTGTTGCGTAAGCAGGATGCACGTTGAAGCGGAGCAGAAGGGTGACACTGACAACAGGATCTCATACCATGCTGAGCTCTCTGTGGGAGTAAGGGAGCCATTTCAGATCATCCTACATTCAAGGTACAATACAAAAAAACACTGCATGGCATGTCTCCTCTTTAGAAACCCCTGTTATTGTTTCCTTTAAAGGATTAGTTGTATTTCTACAGCCTTTGAAATGTGGTTTGGGGATGAAGGTGTCATCTCCAACCTGCAGGGACAGTTCAGCCAAGGGTTCGAATATTCTTCAGTAGCTCTGGCTTGAGGAGTGCAGGACCCTTTCCAACGGCAGCAGAAATGTCCGCTTGCACTGCGGCATCCCAAGAAAATGTCAGCAGAACAGCAGGGACCTCCGAGAGAGAGGCATTAGTCAGCACCTTTGTACAACAAAAGTAAATTGATTGCATTGCTTATTTTGCCTGATATTTACATTTTCTGAAAAAATGTCTGCTTACCAGGCTACATTCATTCAGGGCCAACTCTTGGGCCTCCCTGAGTTTGTGTCCTCCTGGCGCCACCAGCTCAAAGGGCTGCCAGCCGTCCACCAGGGAGTCCCGCACAAACTGGAAGAGCACAGACACCTTGTCCCAGGCCAGGAAGGTGCCTGAAGGGCAAAAAATGTGAAAATGGAGGCACTGTGCTTTTACCGGTATTTACAGCATTATCCACTAGCGTTGCTGCAGGTAGAAAATTCTACTAAATGTTCTGTATTTGACCCAAGCGGTCTCCAATCAATGTCTGGTTGTGCATGTGAGTTTGGGGGGAATCGCCTAAGCCAGGGGACGCCTAACTGCAAATCTTAAATCGCACAAAACCTATTATTTGTCAGGAATACTATTTGTAGATCAGTGATCCTACACCTCACTTTGTTCAAGCTGATTCGCCAACGGACTGGAAGTTACATTGTAATGCAGTTTGTGAGTTTTGTGCAATTAAGGTTCACAGAGCTACGAGTCCTACTGCCAAATTAATCTAAGAATGATTGTCAGTGTCATGTTAGAAGCACCCCAATGCATTTGACTGGTGAACACCTACAGTACACCAGCTGTTGGAAACCCTAAACATTCTTTGCTCAAATGTTTATACAGTACAAGTAAAAAGTTTGAACACATCTAATTCAAGGTTTTTTCTTAATTTTTACTATTTTCTACATTGTAGAATAATAGTGAAGACATCAAAGCTATGGAATCATGTAGTAACCAAAAAAGTTAAATCAAAATACACTGCTCCAAAAAATAAAGGGAACACTAAAATAACACATCCTAGATCTGAATGAATGAAATATTCTTATTAAATACCTTTTTCTTTACATCGTTGAATGTGCTGACAACAAAATCACACAAAAATGATCAATGTAAATCAAATTTATCAACCCATGGAGGTCTGGATTTGGAGTCCACACTACAGGCTGATCCAACTTTGATGTAATGTCCTTAAAACAAGTCAAAATGAGGCTCAGTAGTGTGTGTGGCCTCCACGTGCCTGTATGACCTCCCTACAACGCATGGGCATGCTCCTGATGAGGTGGCGGATGGTCTCCTGAGGGATCTCCTTCCAGACCTGGACTAAAGCATCCGCCAACTCCTGGACAGTCTGTGGTGCAATGTGGCGTTGGTGGATCGAGCGAGACATGTTGTCCCAGATGTGCTCAATTGGATTCAGGTCTGGGAAACGGGCGGGCCAGTCCATAGCATCAATGCCTTCCTCTTGCAGGAACTGCTGACACACTCCAGCCACATGAGGTCTAGCATTGTCTTGCATTAGAAAGAACCCAGGGCCAACCGCACCAGCATATGGTCTCACAAGGGGTCTGAGGATCTCATCTCGGTACCTAATGGCAGTCGGGCTACCTCTGGCGAGCACATGGAGGGCTGTGCGGCCCCCCAAAGAAATGCCACCCCACACCATGACTGACCCACCGCCAAACCGGTCATGCTGGAGGATGTTGCAGGCAGCAGAACGTTCTCCACGGCGTCTCCAGACTCTGTCACGTCTGTCACATGTGCTCAGTGTGAACCTGCTTTCATCTGTGAAGAGCATTGCCAATCTTGGTGTTCTCTGGCAAATGCCAAACGTCCTGCACGGTGTTGGGCTGTAAGCACAACTACTACCTGTGGACGTCGGGCCCTCATACCACCCTCATGGAGTCTGTTTCTGACCGTTTGAGCAGACACATGCACATTTGTGGCCTGCTGGAGGTCATTTTGCAGGGCTCTGGCAGTGCTCCACCTGCTCCTCCTTGCACAAAGGCGGAGGTAGCTGTCATGCTGCTGGGTTGTTGCCCTCCTACGGCCTCCTCCACGTCTCCTGATGTACTGGCCTGTCTCCTGGTAGCGCCTCCATGCTCTGGACACTACGCTGACAGACACAGCAAACCTTCTTGCCACAGCTCGCATTGATGAGCTGCACTACCTGAGCCACTTGTGTGGGTTGTAGACTCCGTCTCATGCTACCACTAGAGTGAAAGCACCGCCAGCATTCAAAAGTGACCAAAACATCAGCCAGGAAGCATAGGAACTGAGAAGTGGTCTGTGGTCACCACCTGCAGAACCACTCCTTTATTGGGGGTGTCTTGCTAATTGCCTATAATTTCCATCTTTTGTCTATTCCATTTGCACAACAGCATGTGAAATTTATTGTCAATCAGTGTTGCTTCCTAAGTGGACAGTTTGATTTCACAGAAGTGTGATTGACTTGGAGTTACATTGTGTTGTTTAAGTGTTCCCTTTATTTTTTTGAGCAGTGTATATTTTATATTTGAGATTCTTCAAAGAAGCCACCCTTTGCCTTGATGACAGCTTTGCATACTCTTGACATTCTCTCAACCAGCTTCATGAGGTGGTCACCTGGAAGCCATTAAAATTAACCGGTGTGCATTGTTAATTTGTGGAATTTATTTCCTTAATACGTTTGAGCCCACTAGTCAGATGGCCCTCGCTACATATTCGTCGCCAGACCCACTGGCTCCAGGTCATCTATAAGTCTATGCTAGGTAAAGCTCCGCCTTATCTCAGCCCAGTGGTCACGATAACAACACCCACCCGTAGCACGCGCTTCAGCAGGTATATCTCACTGGTCATCCCCAAAGCCAACACCTCCTTTTGCCGACTTTCCTTCCAGTTCTCTGCTGCCAATGACTGGAACGAATTGCAAAAGTCGCTGAAGCTGGAGACTTATATTTCCCCCACTAACTTTAAACATCAGCTATCTGAGCAGCTAACCTGATCGCTGCAGCTGAACGCAGCCCATCCAATCTACCTACCTCATCCCCATATTGTTTTTATTTACTTTTCTGCTCTTTTGCACACCAGTATTTCTACTTGCACATCATCATCTGCACATCTATCGCTCCAGTGTTAATTTGCTAAATTGTAATTACTTCGCTACTATGGCCTATTTATTGCCTTACCTCCTCACGCCATTTGCACACTTTCTTTTTTTCTATTGTGTTATTGACTGTACGCTTGTTTATTCCATGTGTAACTGTGTTGTTGTTTGTCGCACTGCTTTGCTTTATCTTACCCAGGTCGCACTTGTAAATGAGAACTTGTTCTCAACTAGCCTATCTGGTTAAATAAAGGTGAAATAAAATATATATATTTTTTAAACTCTATTTCTGCTTATCACATTAAAGTAGGTGTCTGCTGGCAGATACAGACCCTGCAGTATGTTTCCATCAGGCAGTCGTATTCTCAGCAGGGTGTAGTTGTATTTCCTCCTCTCCCTCTGCTCCTCTCTCTCCCGCATGGCCTTGGTACGCAGCATGGCGTTCTTCTCCACCGCCTCGCTCCTGAATACCACACACAACCACCATGACTTTATCTTACAAACAAAATAGTCATAACTGGAACAAACCACCCAACAATAATACACATGTCATGTGCACTAATGGAGTGTACCTTACACAATAAATACAAGTAGTATCAGTGCCATCAGTGAGTTGTCCATACTTTTGCTGCTGCTCCCTCTTGAGCTCCTCTGCAGTGAGGTTGTAGAACTCTGGGGGTAGTTCGAAACGCATGGCGTTGGGGGAGGGTCTGAAGGTCTGGGGCTGGTGGTCCAGCTGGGCTCTGACTGGCTCTCCCCTTTGCAGCCGGTCCATACTCTCCTTCATCACCTCCAGGGCCTCCGGGTCATGCTCCATCAGCACCAGGAACTCTTCACTCTCCTCTGGGAAGGCAAGATGAATCCGCAATTATTATCCCGGGTACCACTTATAGCAGTGGTTCTCAACTGGTTTTGTATTGGGATCCAAATTGAATCAGGTTGTCTCAATCCCATATTTGCGTCGCTTTTTGTTGTTGATGTCGTCGAAGATGCAATCTGGAAAACTATTTTGATAGTAAATGTAGCAATTATATGACAAGGGAACAACAGTCCCACCGTTTTCATTGTCAATAATTCCATTTTGCACATACAGTTGAAGTCGGAAGTGTACATACACTTAGGTTGGCCTCATTAAAACTCGTTTTTCAACCACTCCACAAATTTCTTGTTGCCAAAACTATAGTTTGTTAAGTCGGTTAGGACATCTACTTTGTGCATGACAAGTAATTTTTCCAACAGTTGTTTACAGACAGATTATTTCACTGTATCACAATTCCAATGGGTCAGAAGTTTACATACACTAAGTTGACTGTGCCTTTAAACAGCTTGTAAAATTCCATGGCTTTAGAAGCTTCTGATAGGCTAATTGACATCATTTGAGTCAATTGGAGGTGTACCTGTGGATGTATTTCAAGGCCTACCTTCAAACTCAGTGCCTCCTTGCTTGACATCATGGGAAAATCAAAAGAAATCAGCCAAGACCTCATAAAAAAACAATTGTAGACCTCCACAAGTCTGGTTCATCCTTGGGAGCAATTTCCAAACGCCTGAAGGTACCACATTCATCTTTACAAACAATAGTACGCAAGTATAAACACAGTGGGACCACGCAGCCGTCATGCCACTCAGGAAGGAGACGCGTTCTGTCTCCTAGAGATGAACGTACTTTGGTGCAAAAAGTGCAAATCAATCCCAGAACAACAGCAAAGGACCTTGTGAAGATTCTGGAGGAAACAGGTACAAAAGTATCTATATCCACAGTAAAACGAGTCCTATATCGACATAACCTGAAAGGCTGCTCAGCAAGGAAGAAGCCACTGCTCCAAAACCGCCAAAAAAAAGCCAGACTACGGTTTGCAACTGCACATGGGGACAAAAATCGTACCTTTTGGAGAAATGTCCTCTGGTCTGATGAAACAAAAATAGAACTGTTTGGCCATAATGACCATCGTTATGTTTGGAGGAAAAAGGGGGATGCTTGCAAGCCGAAGAACACCATCTCAACCGTGAAGCATGGGGGTGGCAGTATCATGTTGTGGGGGTGCTTTGCTGCAGGAGGGACTGGTGCACTTCACAAAATAGATGTGGATATATTGAAGCAACATCTCAAGACATCAGTCAGGAAGTTAAAGCTTCGTCGCAAATGGGTCTTCCAAATGGACAATGATCCCAAGCATACTTCCAAAGTTGTGGCAAAATGGCTTAAGGACAACAAAGTCAAGGTATTGGAGTGGCCATCACAAAGCCCTGACCTCAATCATATAGAACATTTGTGGGCAGAACTGAAAAAGCGTGTGTGCAAGCAAGGAGGCCGACAAACCTGACTCATGTTTCGGGTAGCCTTGTGGAAGGCTACCCGAAACATTTGACCCAAGTTAAACAATGTAAACGCAATGCTGCCAAATACTAATTGAGTGTAAGTAAACTTCTGACCCACTGGGAATGTGATGAAAGAAATAAAAGCTGAAATAAATAATTCTCTACTATCATTCTGACATTTCACATTCTTAAAATAAAGTGGTGATCCTAACTGACCTAAGACAGGACATTTTTACTAGGATTAAATGTCAGGAGTTGTGAAAAACTGAGTTTAAATGTATTTGGCTAAGGTATGTAAACTTCCGACTTCAACTGTATTCTTGATTAAAAATGTTAAGCTCACTGGTTTGAGACCCCCCAAAAAATCTAACAAATCCGCTAAATAGTGCCGCTAATAACTCTATATTGAAAATAATGTGAGTAAAATTGTTCAGAGGATAAATCATAGGTTAAAAAATATATAGGTTTCTTATAATTTTTTTACTAACTTTCTACCTGGTTTTAGTTTTGACTTGAGTATAATATACACTACATTGCCAAAAGTATGTGGACACCTGCTCGTCGAACATCTCATTCCAAAATCATGGGCATTAATATGGAGTTGGTCCCTCCTTTGCTGCTATAACAGCCTCCACTCTTCTGGGAAGGCTTTCCACTAGATGTTGGAACATTGCTGCGGGGACTTGCTTCCATTCAGCCACAAGAGCATTAGTGAGGTCGGGCACTGATGTTGGGCGATTAGGCCCGCAGTCGGCATTCGAATTCATCCCAAAGGTGTTTGATGGGGTTGAGGTCAGGACTTTGTGTAGGCCAGTCAAGTTCTTCCACACCGATCTCGACAAACCACTTCTGAATGGACCTCGCTTTGTGCATGGGGGCATTGTCATGCTGAAACAGGAAAGGGCCTTCCCCAAAATGTTGCCACAAAGTTGGAAGCACAGAATCGTCTAGAATGCCATTGTATGCTGTAGTGTTAAGATTTCCCCCTGGAACTAAGGGACATAGCCCGAACCATTAAAAAACAGCCCCAGACCATTATTACTCCTCCACCAAACTTTACAGTTGGCACTATGTGTTCGGGCAGGTTGCGTTCTCCTAGCCAGATGATGAAGCGTGATTCATTACTCCAGAGAACGTGTTTCCACTGCTCCAGAGTCCAATGGCAAGCTTTACACTACTCTAGCCGACACTTGGCATTGCGCATGGTGATCTTAGGCTTGTGTGCGGCTGCTCGGCCATGGAAACCCATTTCATTAACCTCCTGATGAACAGTTATTGTGCTGACGTTGCTTCCGCAGGCAGTTTGGAACTCAGTAGTGAGTGTTGCAACCAAGGACAGACGATTTTTACGCGCCTCGCGCTTCAGCTCTCGGTGGTCCCGTTCTGTGTGCTTGTGTGGCTTACCACTTTGCGGCTGAGCCGTTGTTGCGCTTAAACATTTCCACTTCACAATAACAGCACTTACAGTTGACCGGGGCAGCTCTAGCAGGGCAGAAATTTGACGAACTGACTTGTTGGAAAAGTGCCATCCTATGACGGTGCCACGTTGAAAGTTACTGAGCTCTTCGGGAAGGCCCTTTTACTGACCATGTTTGTCTATGGAAATTGCATGGCTGTGTGCTCGATTTTATACACCCAACAGTAATGGGTGTGGCTGAAATAGCCGAATCCACATATTTGAAAAGGGTGTCCACATACTTTTGTATATATAGTTTTTTTTTAGACACTCATTTAAAACCTCCCGCGACACACCAGCTGAGAATCGCTGCCTCTGCAGAAACATACTAGGCCACACAGACAATAGGACGCACAGATGTTGCATTTGGATGGGTTTACCTTGTCCCTGCACATCCAGCATGATGCTCTGAAAGCCCACAGCCTGCAAGAACTCCCGACTGCCCTCCACAGTCTTCACCTTCTCCTAAGGAGAGAGAGAGCGAGATCAGACAGGGAGACAGGGAGAGAGAGATCAGACGGAGAGAGAGAGAGAGAGAGAGAGATCAGACAGGGGGAGAGAGAGAGAGATCAGACGGGGGGGAGAGAGAGAGATCAGACAGGGGGAGAGATCAGACAGGGAGAGAGAGAGAGAGATCAGACAGGGAGAGAGAGAGAGATCAGACAGAGAGAGAGAGAGAGATCAGACAGGGAGAGAGGTGAATGGACCACACCAACAGAAAACATTGAGTCTCACATTACCCTCCTTATGACTCAAATGTACCTGGAACACCTTGTTACTGAGTTTGATCTTCCTGTACTTCTCTTCTGTGGGGTTCTTACAGATGTTTTCAATGTACCTGAAAAGATGGGAGAAAATTATGGGATGTCAGGACACTCATCGCATGAACTCTTGTCAACATGACAATGTAAATCACACATTATAGCAGGGTTTCCCAAACTCGGTCCTGGGCTCCCCCCTGGGTGCACATGGTTTTTGCCCTAGCACTACACAGCTGATTCAAAGAATCAAAGCTTGATGATGAATTGGTTATTTGAATCAGCTGTGAAGTGCTAGGGCAAAAACGTGCACTCACGGGGGCCCCAGGACAGAGTTTGGGGAACCCTGCATTATAGGACAGTTCCATTTCTCACTTGCTTATGATGTCCACTGCAGCCTTGACTTTCTCCCTGTCCTTGTTGAAGGTATGAACCATCATTATGGAAGCCTCCACTGCGTCCTCTTCAAACCGCTGTTGGACAAGACAAGGTTTATCATGTGTATTCAGTCAGGACCATATTAATGAAAAAGGAGGGTTTGTGGCAAATTAGTGTTAAGGCTTTTTACATCAATTCTTCATGTCAGTCAAAATCAGATAATGCAATCATGATTATCATACAATCATGACATCATATGACTTTAAAAAGAAGAATCACTTTCAGACCTACCATGAAAATGGCCTCTTTAATGTGCACTTCTCTCCCGCTCTTAGTTAAGGTGGCTCCAGTAAGCGGGCAGGTGAAATACACACCTGTTACTGAGAGAAATACCGGATCCTTAACACTGGAGCCCTGCAAAAGATGACACATACTAGCTATAAATAACAACTCAATGGCAGTAGTGGCACAATAATTTGTATGTGAGTAACAGTAACATGCTGAGCACACCGCTCGCGTTGGTAAATAAATGTACACATACATGTTATTCAATCATTGCACCCACACTGGTCGTGCGCGTGAGTCTGCGTAGACAGGTGCTAAAATAGAACTTGGTTATATTTGTGAAGCTTGACTCGCTGCAAGTCCCGCCTCCTCATTGTTTTTTAGCAGCATATACCCACATGGGTGATTGAAAGATGAACTGAGGTCCACACTCCAGTCCGTAGTGGTAATGCACCTTAAAGATGGTTGCCAACTGCCATATAAAGTCGAAAGAAGAAGCCTGAAGGAGGAAAGATTAGTAGAAACTAACTTTACCCTTTTATTTGTGAATAATTGTCAGAGTATGCACCTTGTGCATTTCAGGTAAAATAACAACCCAATGTTTATATCCCAGGACAAATTAGCTAGCTAAATTTCCATAAATGTTTAATGCTTTTCAACCTGTCCCCAAATTAATATAGTTGGTTCAGAGTTTGTTTTGATATTTCAAACTGCGTGTCCTGATCGCATCTGGTGTGGGTGGACAAAATAAAAATTTGCGCGATGGAGTGTGCGGTCTGTTCAGCATGTAAGAGAAAATGTATTAATGTAATGTATTCCTTGCCTCAACAGCTGTTATCTTTTCCTTCTCGGTCGCTGCTACTGCCGCAGCTTCTGCCTCAAGCTCTCTTTTCACTGTGGAGTGATAAATAAAGAAAGACCATTAACCCACAACCCAGTTCTTTATTTCTGACCACTGATGTGAAACACCTGCACGGCTTTGACATCATCAGTCATTTAAGCAGCAGTTGTTGGATGCATAGGAATCGCTCACCCTGGAGCCGGATGGCATCCTGTGAGGTTTGTGCCCGTGGGCGTGACTGCCCCTCGATCCTGGCCAGAGCTGCAGCCCCTGCCTTCTGAGCTCCTTCAGTGGGAGCAGCATAACGGGGCTTGGCAGGGCCACTGTTCTGCACCACTCGGGGCTTGGAGCTGCAGGGAACAGAAGGGGACACGTTCACCATTTGACTGCACTTACACTACATGCTGTGAAATATAAAGTTATATGGCTTGTTAGCTAAACTCACAAGGGTTTGCATTTAATAGAACAGGCTATGATGATGTAGTCTAGCTGATTCCAAACTCAAAGTCCTCCTGACTTCAGAGTCTGGAAAGGCTGTTTTGATTTTATTGTCACGATGAGTTGATAATGAAGTGGGCTGTGCTTTTACTGTTTGGTTCTCCTCTGGCTCTTTCTCACGCCATGTGTCTTTCTTTTACGCCTGCTACATTAGAATACTCTCAAACACCCACAGCCCCAGAGAGCTGCCCCCTTCCATTATATCTGTTACAGTTTCAAATCCAAACGAGAGGTCTGTTAGTTAAGAATTATCTGTTAATTGAATGATTAGAATATTCCACCCTGAAACATATAATTGTATGGAATTCATTAGAATGTATAAAATCATAATCAATAAATGTGTTGTCCTAGTCAGAATTTGGGTAAAACAATATGTCTTTATGGTATTTTAAACACAGACTGTCTGAGCTCGGTGCCGACCTGACTAGAGATTTGGGAGAGAACGTACGTCTCAAAGACAAGGTCTCCCTAATCTCTGTCGGCTGGGGAGTGAGACAGTGTGTGCGTAGCAGGACATTGTGTGCGTCTGTTTGTGTGTATGTGTGTGCGTGGGAAGTCAGTATAAAATTTATTGTTTTGTATTCTTGACTTCAGAACGTTCCCGTGAATAAACCTTTTTGACTGTTTTAGCTGGGCCTCCGTCTGTTTCATTCGACCAGGATCTTACATATTCTGGTTTGCAGACTGAGTAATATAATTAAATTGGGTTATGTACCTGGAGAACATAATTCTCTTATCAAGGTCTCAAACATAGAAATATTATATTTTGTTCTCAACCCCCCAGGAATTTTTGTTGTTGTTGAGAGAACCAATCAATGCCTCCGCTCAATTACTGAGCGAATATTGCATTAACAAACAGCCTCCTTTCCAGACCAGTGAGTCACAGCTCTTCCTCCATAGAGATCCTATTAAATTGGTCCGTGCTACCCGGGATGTCCCCATTGAAGTTGACACTCTAAATGGTTAGGGTAGGGCCGTCCCAAGGATAACGGAGAGCACTGACCCTATTAAATTTGAATTTAATTAAAGTATTACAATTCCTGACTATGTCTTCCTCGCTGTGTGGTGGCGTAAACCAGGCTAATGTAACGATGATGCACCCTGTCCTGAACACTAGAAAAACAAACATAACGGAGCCCATCCAGGTCACAGGGAAGGCAACTCTACGAATCAGACATATCATATACTTGCTGTGTCGATTATATAAACATATTTTCAACAACTGAACTGTCAACAACATGAGCAAAGCCGTTAACGTTAGCTGGCTACGTTAGCGTGCTAGCTCACTAGAAAAGTTTGTTTACCTGCTGCCTTCTGCGAGTTTCTTTCCTGGCCCCGCTGACTTGAATTTTATATCTTTCTTTATGTCCTCGAAAAATTTCTTCATTGTTTACTGTTTTTCACAAGAAAATAACCTGAAATACAGCACAGCTGAATGAAAAAAGCTTAGTATATTCTTTACATCAAAATGCAAGGGTCGTTACCACAGCCACAAAGTCATACTCCGCCTATTTCGACAATGTATTCTTAAATGTGATTTTAAACCTAACCTTAACCAAAATTTTAACCTTATGCCTAACCGTAAATTAAGATCAAAAAGCAAATTTTGTTTTCATCAATTTTTACAATATAGCACATTTGGACTTTGTGGCTATGCTATCTAGTGGAAACTCAAAGGAAGAGGAAACGGACGATAAACGGGTCTATCCACGAAGTTGTGATAGATTATGTACAGCGGTCTCTGGTGGTCTGGATGTACAATCATGCGGCTGCGTTTCAATGAAATAAATACGTTTCAATTCTCAATTGCGTACAAGCAATTTTGGGATCTATGTTGAAACGTATCTATAGCAGAACAGCAATTATCAAATGCTCAAATAAATAAACAGAACTTCTGATAATTTTCTTGCCTTTGTACCCGACTTGCATATCTTAGACCATCTTTGCAAAACTTTAAATACAAATGTAATCAGTGAATACAAAATTCAGTGTTTAGCAGGGGCTTTTCTAGGATTTAAAGACATTGGGAGCATAGCCCAAAGCCAGTAGGGGGGTCTCCTCCGGAATTTCAACAGCTAAATGCATTAATTTGTTGCACTTTGAGATTAATATTGAGAGATTAGAACATTGAGATTTTAGAGATTTTTTTAGGTAACTTGAACCCTCCACAGCAGACACTGCCAGTACTCAATTACATTTCCTACTGTGGATCTCTCTACTCTGGAACACTCTTTACTCTCTACTCTGGAACACATAGCCTACATATACAGGCTATTGCCAAAAACCACTCAACATCAGACAGACTCTGACCTGTCCAATAAGCCAAAACTGATGAAAGAATCACACAGTACCCAAACAAACACACACTCTCTCTCTCTCTCTCTCTCTCTCTCTCTCTCTCTCTCTCTCTCTCTCTCTCACTCTCTCTCTCACACACACACACACACACACACACACACACTGTGCAGTAATTCGAATCCATAGAGCAGCTTTAAGTGATACAGTCTACTGTGCGCTCACCCTTCCTTTGCCTCTCTCCTTCACTTTCTCTGTGTCGTCTGTTGTTGTCTCTCTTCTTCTGTTGCTGTCTCTTAGTATTCTATGTTGCTGTCGTTTGTCTACCATCCTCTCTCATCCTGTCCTCGTTGTAAAAAGTGTAAAAGTAAACAATTGTTTTAATAGTAATTTCACCTCACCATGTTTTACTTTCACTGTCTGTATTTCACTTCTTATAATACGTGAAAATAAATCCAAGTAATTAGAATCTATAGAGCAGCTTTTTTTTTACCTTTATTTAACTAGGCAAGTCAGTTAAGAACAATTTCTTATTTTCAATGACAGCCTAGGAACAGTGGGTTAACGACAGATTTTTCCCTTGTCAGCTTGGGGATTTGATCTTGCAACCTTTCAGTTAGTGGTCCAACACTCTAACCACTAGGCTACCCTGCTGCCCCAGCCTACTATGTGCTCAGTCCACCTCTGTTCTCTCTCCATCTTCCTTCATTTTCTCTGGGTCTTATTAGGGCTGTTGCAGTGATGATATTACTGCCACAACGGCAGTCATCAGAAGTCATGACCACAGTAAAATTCCATGTGACCATTGAGTCACGGTAATCTCCTCTTATGCACTCTGGACATGCTTTGGTAGTACCCAACTCAGTAACAACCAACAGGTCCTAATGGCCTGGTACTCAGGGCTCTATTGTTCCTCTAACCACTCTGACATCAATGCAAATGCAATCTAAAATCACATCAAACACACAAAACAGGAGGTCTATCATACTTACACACTTAGGCCTATCAAACTCACATAACTGTGATGATCAATTTGAAGAAAGAAGTTCAACAACAGGTTGAAACTGAGTGTAAAACATAGGAGTTCTGGATGTTGTTTGAAAGCCTAACACAACGAAATAGACAGCGCTAAGATGATGATTAATTCAAAACATCCATATGCATATTATAGGTTATGCATACGCATATGAGCCCAAGCCCGTTTTTTATTTTTATTTTTATTATGATTGTGCCATTGTACAATACATAGCCTACCATATATTACGCATGGCAGAAAAACATAAAACAAAACAGATTTTCAAATGTCTTTGGGACATAATTTGTCAGGCCTATACCACAAAATGAAACACATTTGAGTAATTGTCTTTGAGTGTGGACTTCATTATTATGCATACTGGATGGACTGGTTACCTTATGCTACACTCCAAAATGTCAATCCACGAGTCTGGGAGAGAAAGTATAGCCCTAGGCGATGCTGTTGGTTCATTGATTGTGCAGGGCTGCTTACAGTTAGCCTACAATTAGTGCATTTATATTTGATTTTGAATAGCCTAGTAATAGGGAATTTTTATATTTTCATAATTAATTGGGCAACACATTACCCTCAGCTATACAGAATATCTCACCACCATGCATTTCCATCTCCTCCTCTCTCTAATTTATTCCTTTCTCGAGTGCGCAGAGGGGCTGTCAACATTTTAGTGAATTATGTTCCTTTGCGAAAACATGTTACTATCGATGTTCCCGAACAGATTTCACTTGGTTTCCCAAATTAAGCACCGGATAGCTGCAGGAATAGGGTTGGAGAGCCCATGGCATACAGAGTTTGGACCGAATATCACCTGTCGTGCAGCGATGCTCCTCAAACAGTGGATGATGCTTGGAGTGAAATAAGTGTTGTTATATTTATTTCTCAGCAGCTCATATTAAGCATATCTCCACTATAAAACTGAAGTAGCCTACCCGGCATCATTGACAAACGGACTGGTGGGAAAGCCTCTATTTTCTATTTGAGTGTATACAGATGACATGTTTTTTTCCCCCCACCCATGTTCCTGCCCATTTGATAATGGGCCATTCTAAAGCTAAACAAATTTGACATATTAGTAAAAACAAGATTAAATTGAGAATAGTCTGATCATTGAAAATATGATCACTTGATGAGAGAACAGCTTTGGCAGCCTGAGGCAAGGAAAAGAGTGCAAGCTTTTTTTGCGACTTTCTCAAATCATCAATAGCCTAACCCCTTGATTTTTCCACATTTTGTTAGGTTATAGTTTTATTATAAAATCGATTAAATAGTTTTTTATCCTCATCAAACTACACACAATAACCCATAATGACAAAGCAAAAACTGTTTTTATACATTTTTGCTAATTGAAAAAAAATAGAACAACTGAAATATCACATTTACATAGTATTCAGACCCTTTACTCAGTACTTTGTTGAAGCACTTTTGGCAGCGATTATAGCCTTGAGTTTTCTTGGGTATGACGCTACAAGCTTGGCACACCTGTATTTGGGGAGTTTCTCCGATTCTTCTCTGTAGATCCGCTGAAACTCTGTCAGGTTGGATGGGGAGCGTTGCTGCACAGCTATTTTCAGGTCTCTCCAGAGATGTTCGATCGGGTTCAAGTCCGGGCTCTGGCTGGGCCACTCAAGGACATTCAGAGACTTATCCCGAAGCCACTCCTGCGTTGCGTTGGCTGTGTGCTTAGGGCTGTTGTCCTGTTGGAAGGTGAACCTTCGCCCCAGTCTGAGGTCCTGAGCGCTCTGGAGAAGGTTTTCATCAAGGATCTTTCTGTACTTTGCCTCAATCCTGACGAGTCTCCCAGTCCCTGCCACTGAAAAACATCCCCACAGCATGATGCTGTCACCACCATACTTCACTGTAGGGATGGTGCCAGGTTTCCGCCAGACGTGACACTTGGCATTCAGGCCAACGAGTTCAATCTTGGTTTCATCCGATGACAGAATGTTGTTTGTCATGGTCTTTTGGCTAACTCCAAGCAAGCTATCATGTGCCTTTTACTGAGAAGTGGCTTCCGTCTGGTTGGTGGAGTGCTGCAGAGATGGTTGTCATTCTGGAAGGTTCTCTCATCTCCACGGAGGAACTCTGGAGCTGTGTCAGAGTGACCATCGGGTTCTTAGTCACCTCCCTGACCAAGGCCCTTCTCCCCCGATTTCTCAGTTTGGCCAGGCGGCCAGCTCTAGGACGACGTTGTCTTGTTTACGGCTGTACATAGACAAGTTATATTTGCATAATTAATTCATCATTACCGTTTTGTTTGATTCATGTGACCGACCAATACTGGTTCATAACATGTGACAGACCAATATATCACGAGGCTTCTTCACTCTAAGCTGAAACCTTGAAACTGAGATATCTTTTGTTCTTAAAAACAAGGTCTGGGCGAACTGCCAAATTGCAGCTACTGATAGTGAGGATTCGTTCAGTCAGCCACTTGCATGAACACAGAAATTAGTTAATAGAACAGCACATGAATAGAACACAGAAATTAGTTATAAGAAAAGCATAAACATAAAAAATTCCATTATAGTACCCTTCCACAGATCTGTGCCTCGACACAATCCTGTCTCTGAGCTCTACGGACAATTCCTTCGACCTAATGGCTTGGTTTTTGCTCTGACATGCACTGTCAACTGTGGGACCTTATATAGACAGGTGTGTGCCTTTCCAAATCATGTCCAATCAATAGAATTTACCACATGTGGACTACAATAAAATTGTAGAAACATCTCAAGAATGATCAATGAAAACAAGATGCACCCGTTCTCAATTTTGAGTCTCATAGCAAAGGGTCTGAATACTTACGTAAATAAGGTATTTCTGTTTTTTATTTGTAAGAAATTTGCTAACATTTCTAAAAACCAGTTTTTGCTTTGTCATTATGGTGTATTGTGTGTAGATTGCTGAGGATTAAAATAATTTAAAGGATATCTTTTTTTAGAATAAGGCTGTAATGTAACAAAAAAAAAGTAACGGGGTCTGAATACTTTCCGATATATATTGTATATTTCTAACACATTCTAAGGTTTGTATCATTCACAACTAAAGTTAACAAATACCTCTAAATCTAGCATATAGGACCTGTTTCAAATGATCACGTTTACGCTCAACAGAGTCACTTCCTATGCGCACTCGGTCCGGAATGGGGAAAATATCCTTTCTAATTTATTCAGTTAAGTTGAATTATATTATTTTTACTATAAAATCATGTAATATAAAATAATGGCATGGGACTTATAAGCATATCTTGTCAGCAAAATGAACAAGCTTACGCCATGAAGCATAGCCAGATAACATACAGTAGGGTATGCCAACTTATATTCTGTTCTTCTGAAATACATTGTCTTCATGTCATAATGTTTCCTTAGACCTGACAAAAAAAAGAATGGATTTATTGTGATGGTGTATATTCAATTTATTTATTAGACTTTTTAAAATATAGATGTACCAAAGATGTGCATCTGCAGCTTGTATGCATGGAAGCCTGGAGATGCTGAAGGTGTTTACAGTACCAGTCAAAAGTTTGGACACACCTACTCATTCAAGGGTTTTTCATTATTTTAGCTATTTTCTACATTGTAGAATAATAGTTAAGACGTTAAAACTATGAAATAACACATATGGAATAATGTAGTAACCATAAAAGTGTTAAACAACAAATCTAAATATATGTAATATTTTATATTATTCAAAGTAGCCACCTTTTGCCTTGATGACAGCTTTGCACACTCTTGGCATTCTCTCAACCAGTTTCATGAGGAATGCTTTTCCAACAGTCTTGAAGGAGTTCCCACATAAGCTGAGCACTTGTTGGCTGCTTTTCCTTCACTATGCTGTCCAACTCATCCCAAACCAATCTCAATCATGTGATGCAGCACATCTTATGCAGCACTCTGATGCAGCCTGGAGGTGTATTTTGGGCCATGTCCTGTTGAAAAACGAATGATAGTCCCACTTAGCACAAACCAGATGGGATGGCGTATCGCTGCAGAATGCTGTGGTAGCCATGCTGGTTAAGTGTGCCTTGAATTCTAAATAAATCACAGACAGTGTCCCCAGCAAAGTACCATCATACCTCCTCCTCCATGATTCACAGTAGGAACCACACATGCGGAGATCATCCATTCACCTACTCTGTGTCTCACAAAGACACGGCGGTTGGAACCAAAGATCTAAAATTTGGACTCATCAGACCAAAGATCAGATTGCTCATGTTTCTTAACCCAAGCAAGTCTCTTCTTATTGGTTTCCTTTAGTAGTGGTTTCTTTGCAGCAATTCGACAATGAAGGCCTGATTCATGCAGTCTCCTCTGAACAGTTGATGTTGATGTGTCTGTTACTTGAACTCTGTGAAGAATTCATTTGGGTGGCAATTTCTGAGGCTGGTAACTCTAATGAACTTATCCTCTGCAGCAGAGGTACCTCTGGGTCTTCCATTCCTGTGCCGGTCCTCATGAGAGACAGTTTCATCATAGCGCTTGAAGAAACTTTCCTCATTGACTGACCTTCAAGTCTTAAAGTAATGATGGACTGTCGTTTCTCTTAGCTTATTTGAGCTGTTCATGCCATAATATGGACTTGGTCTTTTACCAAATAGGGCTATCTTCTGTAGACCACCCCTGCCTTGTTACAACACAACTGATTGTCTCAAACGCATTAAGAAGGAAAGAAACTCCACAAATTAACTTTTAACAGGCACATCTGTTAATTGAAATGCTGTCACGACTTCCGCCGAAGTCGGTCCCTCTCCTTGTTCGGGCGGCGTTCGACGTCACCGGCCTTCTAGCCACCGCCGATCCACTTTTCATTTGTTTTGTCTTTGTCTTACACACCTGGCTTCACTCACCCAAATACTTGTTTATTATTTAACCCTCTGTTCCCCATGTTTGCTTGTGAGTGATTGTTCGTTGTACATCAGTCCGTTATTGTGGGCTCGCTATATTGCTTTGTATTTTTGTATTTTTTGAGTAAAGTACGTTGATTACTCATATCTGCTGTCCTGCGCCTGACTCTCTACACCAGCTACACACAGGACCATTACAAATGCACTCCAGATGACTACTTCATGAAGCTGGTTGAGAGAATGCCAAGAGTGTGCAAAGCTGTCTTCAGGGCAAATGGTGGCTACTTTGAAGAATTTAAAATATAAAATATATTTAGGTTTGTTTAACACATTTTTGGTTATTACATGATTCCATATGTGTTATTTCGTAGTTTTTGTCTTCACTATTATTCTACAATGTAGAAAATAGTCAAATAAAGAAAAACCCTTGAATGAGTCGGTTGGGAACCATACCAGGCCAAAACATAGAAATACAAACCTAGACATACAAACATAGAATGCCCACCCACATCACACGCTGACCAAACAAAAACCAGAAACATAGAAAGCAATCTATGGTCAGGGCGTGATAGTACCCCCCCCCCCCCCCCCAAAGGTGCGGACTCCGGCCGCAAAACCTGAACCTATAGGGGAGGGTCTGGGTGGGCATTACTCCGCGGTGGCGGTTCTGGTGAGGGACGTGGACCCCGCTCCACTTCTGGCTCGGCCCACTTTAATAATGCCTCTGGAGCGGGAACCCTCACCGCCGACCCCGGACTAGAGGACGCCACTGGACTGATGGTCGAGTCTGGAGTGAGTGGCGCCTCCGGACTGACGGGCGGCTCTGGCGCCTCCGGACTGACGGGCGGCTCTGGCGCCTCCGGACTGACGGGCGGCTCTGGCGGCTGACGGGCGGCTCTGGCGCCTCCGGATTGACGGGCGGCTCTGGCAGCTCCGGACTGACGGGCGGATTCTGGCAGCTCCGGACTGACGGGCGGCTCTGGCAGCTCCGGACTGACGGGCGGCTCTGGCAGCTCCGGACTGACGGGCGGCTCTGGCAGCTCCGGACTGGAGGGAGAACCTGGAGGGAGGAGACGGAGAGACAACCTGGTGCATGGGGCTGCCACAGGGCCCACCAGGCTGGGGAGACCTACAGGAGGCCTGGTGCGTGGAGGAGGCACCGGATGGACCGGGCTGTGGGGGAGCACTGGAGCTCTGGTGCACAGCCTTGGCACCACTCCTCCAGGCTGGATGACCACTTTAGCCCGGACCCTCCAGAGTGCAGGCACAGGTTGAACCGGGCTGTGGGGGAGCACTGGAGATCTGGTGCATACCACTCGCACTTCTCCCTTAGGCTCAATGCCCACATTCGCCCGGCACGGGCGGAGCGCAGGCATAGGGCGAACTGCACCCTCCCAGCGCCCCGGAGACACAGTACGCAGAGCCGGCGCAGGATACCCTGGGCCGAAACGGCGTACCGGAGACCAAACACGCTGAGCTGGCACAATCCGCCCTGGCTGGATGCCCACTCTCGCATGGCACTTGCGGGGGGCTGGCCTATAGCGCTCCGGGCTATGAGCGCGTACTGGCGACACCGTGCGCTTCACTGCATAACACGGTGCCTGACCAGTACTACGCTGCTTCCGGTAAGCACGGGGAGTTGGCTCAGGTCTATCGCCTGACTCCGCCAATCTCCCCGTGTGCCCCACCCCAAAAAATTTGGGGGCTGCCTCTCGTGCCTGTTGCGCTGCCGTGCTAACTCCTCATAGTGTTGCCGCTCAGCCTTAGCTGCCTCCAATTCCTCCTGCGGACGGCGATACTCCCCAGCCTGTGCCCAGGGTCCCTTGCCTTCCAGTATCTCCTCCCATGTCCATTTCTCCAGATAGCGCTTCTCCTCCTTACCACGCTGCTTGGTCCTTTTTTGGTGGGTGGTCCTGTAACGGCATTCATCGGAAGAAAGTGAGGACCAAGGTGCAGCGTGATACGTGTTCATATTATTTATTCGAAACTGAACACTGAATACAAAATAACAAACGGAATAACCGGAACAGTTCTGACAGGTGCAACAAACATTAAACAGAAAATAACCACCCACAACTACCAGTGGGAAAACAGGCTACCTAAGTATGGTTCTCAATCAGAGACAACGATAGACAGCTGCCTCTGATTGGGAACCATACCAGGCCAAAACATAGAAATACAAAACCTAGACGTACAAACATAGAATGCCCACCCACATCACACCAAACAAAAAATAGAAACATACAAAGCAATCTACGGTCAGGGCGTGACAACCGAGGTGTAAGTATGTCAGTTCTCTCCATCTCTCGACAGGCTTGATGATGCGTCCGCTCCTAATGTCCACCAGAGTTGTCTGGGAGTTCTCGGTTCCCTGTCTGAACTCATCCACAGAAGAATGAGTGTACACTGGAGAGAATCAGGGAGAAAGAGAATCAGAGAGAGGATGAGAAAGAGAGAGCGAAAATGAGAGAGAGAACAAGAGAGAGAGCGACTTCCAGCAGTGGACATAACTTCATTCAAAATGTCTGGAAAATGACCTTAACGTTTCTGTCACGCTCCTGTCCATCTCGCTGATGTGTTCCTTTAGCAGGCTGGTGTTCAGGTCCATGAGTATGTGTCTGAACTGTTCCCTGTCTGTGTTCATTTAGCAGGCTGGTGTTCAGGTCCATGACTATGTGTCTGGGCTGTTCCCTGTCTGTGTTCATTTAGCAGGCTGGTGTTCAGGTCCATGACTATGTGTCTGGACTGTTCCCTGTCTGTGTTCATTTAGCAGGCTGGTGTTCAGGTCCATGAGTATGTGTCTGAACTGTTCCCTGTCTGTGTTCATTTAGCAGGCTGGTGTTCAGGTCCATGACTATGTGTCTGGACTGTTCCCTGTCTGTGTTCATTTAGCAGGCTGGTGTTCAGGTCCATGAGTATGTGTCTGAACTGTTCCCTGTCTGTGTTCATTTAGCAGGCTGGTGTTCAGGTCCATGACTATGTTTCTGGACTGTCCCCTGTCTGTGTTCCTTTAGCAGGCTGGTGTTCAGGTCCATGAGTATGTGTCTGAACTGTTCCCTGTCTGTGTTCATTTAGCAGGCTGGTGTTCAGGTCCATGACTATGTGTCTGGACTGTTCCCTGTCTGTGTTCCTTTAGCAGGCTGGTTTTCAGGTCCATGAGTATGTTTCTGGACTGTCCCCTGTCTGTGTTCCTTTAGCAGGCTGGTGTTCAGGTCCATGAGTATGTGTCTGGACTGTTCCCTGTCTGTGTTCATTTAGCAGGCTGGTGTTCAGGTCCATGAGTATGAGTCTGGACTGTTTCCTGTCTGTGTTCATTTAGCAGGCTGGTGTTCAGGTCCATGAGTATGTGTCTGGACTAGTCCCTGTCTGTGTTCATTTAGCAGGCTGGTGTTCAGGTCCATGAGTATGTGTCTGGACTGTTCCCTGTCTGTGTTCCTTTAGCAGGCTGGTGTTCAGGTCCATGAGTATGTGTCTGGGCTGTTCCCTGTCTGTGTTCATTTAGCAGGCTGGTGTTCAGGTCCATGAGTATGTGTCTGGACTGTACCCTGTCTGTGTTCCTTTAGCAGGCTGGTGTTCAGGTCCATGAGTATATGTCTGGGCTGTTCCCTGTCTGTGTTCCTTTAGCAGGCTGGTGTTCAGGTCCATGAGTATGTGTCTGGGCTGTTCCCTGTCTGTGTTCCTTTAGCAGGCTGGTGTTCAGGTCCATGAGTATGTGTCTGGGCTGTTCCCTGTCTGCGCTCCTCCACTGGAACACTCAGGATCTCAGCCTCACATCTACAGGGAGAAGAAGAGGGCCACTGAATAAGCAATTCAACTGTCTTTTTTAATTATTAGTTTATTTAGAAAATGCTCCGTTGCTAAATTAAATATATATTTTTTGGTCTATGAAGTAATCCAACAATATGAAGTAATCCAACAATATCTTGTCTATTTCAAATCTTCTCTAATTGATGGAAACAGGTGAGCGTCATTCAAAGCAACGCTAGATTTCTGAAACACGCTCATGACATGTAGGGTGGACACCTACCTGACTCGCTCAATGAGAGCTGTACCAGTCACCTTGCAGGTCTCGCAGTGGAACTCTGGCAAAGACATCTTTAAATGACCTAAAGTGAGGAATGGGTCAGTAAAGGTAATCAGTTTAAAAGTCAAACATATTGGAATGAGAAACTAATTAAAGATATACTGTATTTATGGCTAGAATTGCAACAGATCTGCCAGGGCAAACCCTAATTGCCGGTTGTGGAAAGGCAAAAACTTTGCAGGATCTCTACAGGCAGAAGAGCTAAATAAAAACATCAGATATCAGAATACAAATAACAACAAAGGATATTCAACATGGCAAGGAAGGTAAATAGAATTAGTGATCTTTGCCAAGTTGGTTTGGAGCAGGGCTGCCGTCAATGACTGATGCCTGTAGTGGGAGGCAGTGGCCTGTAGGAAGCCTTTCACCATGGGATCCCGATTGTGGAGCACAAAAAGGGAATGCCTGGGTGTGTCACAATCGGCACTGAAGAAGGGACACGGAAGGTCTCTACAGCACACGGCAGCTGGGTTGGTACCGCACTGTTGACATCTGGGTGATGAGGTGATGAGATATGGTCTTGCCTCCCTCAGCCTTTCTGAAGACATTTGCTCTCTGGTAGTCCAGTCTGATGAGACTGTGAGCGGTGGTGTATGAGCATCCTAACCAACAATTATAATCTAAGTTTGACAAGACAATTTGTAAAGACAGTAAAAGTTATATAGTACATACCAACTGTCTTGGGAACATTGGTCCAGTCGGTGGTGTCACGGTCGTCATAGTGAGGAGACCAAGGCGCAGCGTGATGTGAATACATTCTTCTTTAATAAAACGAAGAACACTTAAACAAACCCTCGTAGCGGGCCCCGGACTGGAGGGCGCCTCTGGAAGCTCCGGGCTGGAGGCCGTCCCTGGAGGCTCCGGGCTGGAGGCCGTCCCTGGAGGCTCCTTGCTGGAGGCCGTCCCTGGAGGCTCCGGGCTGGAGACCCCCGTTGGAGGCTTCGTGCCATGTCTCACCCCTGGAGGCTTCTTGCCATGGATCATCACTGGAGGCTTCGTGCCATGGATCATCACTGGAGGCTTCGTGCCATGGATCATCACTGGAGGCTTCGTGCCATGGATCATCACTGGAGGCTTCGTGCCATGGATCATCACTGGAGGCTTCGTGCCATGGATCATCACTGGAGTGGAGCGACACACAGGAGGCCTGGCTCTGGGAGCAGGCACAGGACTCACCAGGCTGGGGAGACATGCAGGAAGCCTTGTCCTTGGCCGAGGCACCGGATACACTGGGTCGTGGAGGTGCACTGGAGGTCTCGAGCTAAGAGCCTGCACAACCCGTCCTGGCTGGATGGTGACTTTGGCCCTGCACGTGCGGGGCGCAGGCACAGGACGCATTGGGCTGTGCAGACGCACTGGAGACACAGTGCGCAGAGCCGGCGCAGGATATCCTGGGCCGTAGAGATGTACTGGAGGTCTGGAGAGCAGGGCTGGCACAATCCTTCCTGGCTGGATGCTCACCCTAGCCCTGCAGATGCGGGGAGCTGGGATGTAGCGCACCGGGCTAAGAATGTGTACTGGAGACACCGTGCGCTCCACCGCATAACACGGTGCCTGACCAGTACGACGCCCGCCACGGTAAGCACGGGGAGTTGGCTCAGGTCTCCAACCTGACTCAGCCACACTCCCCGTGTGCCCCTCGGGCTTCCTTGCCAGCCGTGTTCCCTCATAACGCCGGTTCCCCTTTCCTGCTGCCGCCACTCTCCTGACTGCCTCCACCTGTTCCCATGGGAGGCGATCCCTTCCAGCCAGGATCTCCTCCCATGTGTAGGATCCCTTGCCGTCCAGGATGTCCTCCCATGTCCAGTCCTTTCTTCCACGTTGCTTGGACCTTTGGTGGTGGGTAGTTCTGTCACGATCGTCGTAGTGAGGAGACCAAGGCGCAGCGTGATGTGAATACATTCTTCTTTAATAAAACGAAGAACACTTAAACAAACTAACAAAAACAACAAAACGAACGTGAAGCTATAATAACAGAGTGCTGACATGCAACTACACATAGACAACTACCCACAAAACCTAAATGGAAAATGGCAACCTAAATAGGATCCCCAATCAGAGACAACGATAAACAGCTGCCTCTGATTGGGAACCAATTCAGGCCACCATAAACATACATTACCTAGACATACAAAATCCCCATAGATAAACAAAAACCCTAGACAAGACAAAAACACACATACCCACCCTTGTCACACCTTGACCTGACCAAAATAATACAGAAAATATAGAAAACTAAGGTCAGGGCGTGACAGGTGGTGGTATTGCAAGGATCTGTAATTAAAACAAGACAAACACGTTTTAATAGATGTTTCAGAATTTAACCACATTAAAAAGTCAAATTGATCCATTTTACTAGGTTGCATCCAGATTGCATCATAATTGGCTGAAAGTGAGTCTGTTCAAATGTACACTAGAGGACCAAAGTACTGCTAGCTCTCATTTTCTCTGTCTAATCAGGGAAATGAGATACAAGGTGTGTGGACTCTGGCCAATCAGTGAGCTTTACAGCCAGGCAGATTTAATAGCTGGACTAGGAGTTGTTCCTGGATCCAGCCTGTCTCTAAAGCCTTGCTCACAAAGCATACCTTAATGCTCAGTTTTGGTTTTCAAATTAATTTAGGGATACTGATTTTTCAAACAACAAGTGACCAAATCGGATTGGTGTGTGTTCAGAGAGCAGTCATTTGCTGACATGGCTATGATGGCTATGCTAGTTGTCATAGTAATGACAGGTGTGTGCGCAGTGGTGTAGGCTGGTGGAGGTGCTTGTGGTTCCTATCACTCAGAAGTTATGCAGCAAGCTAAGGTGACAACAATTCCTGTAACAGACATTTCCCAGTTGCTTTGAATGTTCAAAAACATAGTGTAAGAACACTTTTAAAGCCTCAATGGATAAGATGATCCAACCTGCAAAACAAGTCCTTTTTGACTAGCCACAGCAGTCAACTAGCTCAGGGTTTCTCAGGGGCCCCCCTGGGTGCACGTTTTGGTTTTTGCCCTAGCACGACACAGCTGATTCAAATAACCAACTAATAATCAAACTTTGATTATTTGAATCAGCTGTGTAAGTAATGCTAGGTCAAAAAACTAAACGTGCACCCAGGGGAGGGAGGGAAACAATTAATAAGGATTGGACCCTTTTTTTCCAATTTGCGCTTCAAATGACATACCCAAATCTAACTGCCTGTAGCAACAGCAGGGGTTCAAACTGTAGAACCCAGTTCCTACATTTGAATATAAACATGGATTTTATCAAACAAAACTATGCTACATTTCATCTCTGGGACCCCCAGGGTGATAAGTACATCATTTACCTTCAGAGGTGAATGTATCAAACCAGTTGCCATGATAAAAGTTTTTTGTTGTTGCGCACTCTCCTCAAACAATAGCATGATATTTTTTGACTGTAATAACTACTGTAAATTGGCCACTTCAGTTAGATTAACAATAATTTAAGCTTTCTGCCCATATAAGACATGTCTTTGTCGTGGAAAGTTGGCTGTGACTTACTTACAACATCATTCTAGTCACATTAGCGTACGTTAGCAACAACCGTCCCGGTATAGGGACACCGATCCCATAGAGGATCACAAGCTAGTTAGCAACCACATGTTCTTGTCAACCTGTTAACAGAGTAGCTAGCAAGCAACAAGATATGCCAAATAACAGTATTAAAACCACTTCAAGGAAAATAAATCAGATTTGACTGTTCAGACACAAGTCGCATGGCCAGAAATCAGATTTGTTTTCAAGGCTTAAGTAAGGGGTTGAGGGTGGAAGTCCTGCATGTTTGTTTGGAGTAGATAGGATTATAGTATCATCACTGTAGGGATATCGATTTGGAAAGGTTGGCTGCTAATTCAGTAATAGGATAGGTCATGTACTGGAGCAAATTCCATTGTAAAACAAGACTGAGGGATAGGGCTGGTGATGAAATGTAACCCTGACAGTGCTCTAATGCTAGATTTACATTTACATTTTAGCCATTTAGCAGATTCTCTTATGTGGGACAACCACATATCACAGGCATAGAACTTACATTCTTACATTTTTCCTCAGTAGCAACGGGGGGGGGGGGATAGCAACCTCTGTCCAGTGAATTCCACAAAGCACATTGCATGTATAGTAACAGACAGTTACATGACAGCATGGTCAAGCAAGTAATGTTTCCGACATTTTCGTACCACTAAACAACTATTGATTTACGCTTCGAACACACCGACTGCGTCTTTCATCACTGCTGCATTTGCATCACTGCTGCATAACATTTTACGCAGCTAGGCAACTATACTGATGCAGGTATCTTTGGAGGAGAATCATTTTCACATTATTCTCAAAACCGTGTCTTTTTGACACAACTGCTGACAGCTACAGGGACATAAACACACAAAAAATGCTGCTTGAAGGCAACTGTCCACGATAGTAGGATTGCCAGGTCAGTTTAGTAGTGAGCTTGTGCTAGATGTGGCTAGTTAACGTTAGCTAGCTAGCTAACCTAGCTTGCTAACCTAGCCAATGAGGTGTGTGTGTGTGTGTGTGTGTGTGTGTGAAAGAAATAGTCATATAAATTATGCTAGTTACTACCCCTGATAACTTTCCCAAATAATCATGTTTGAAAGAGTGTGAGTGTGTATGCTAGATAAATAGTCATAGAAATGGTAGATACTACTGTAACGTTACCCCCGATAATTTGGTCAGATAACCGTGTGTGTGTGTGTACAGTATGTGACATGTTCATGATAGCTATCTAATAACTATAGTTATGCTAGTGTAAAGGATGGTTTTGTTCTCTTTTTAACAAAAATATATGCCTTATAGAAATAGGACATGTTAATCACAAAACATAGCGTGACTGCAGAAAAGCTGTTGCTAATCTAGGGTGTCGACTGTGCTAACCAGAAGGTTGAGACAAGATGGAAAAATGCTGAATAACAAGAAAATGGGAACTGAGGAATGTGTAGCCACCGACAACTCAGCTCAAACTTCAAAACAAACACTTCCGGATATCTGGATCCTGTGTGCTGTGAGGCTGGGACCAGCCTGGGCACCACCGATAGGCTAGCAAGTTTAAACCACGCTAAGCCTCTACTGTGACAGGCCAACTCTAAAGTTGGAACTACCTCTGTCACAGTATAAAAGAAGATGTCTGTACTATTTTAGTCAGTTCTCTGCTTTACCCTGCGTGGTGATACAGTGAACCCGTATATACGAAAATTGCATTTACCATTTATTGCTTATGTTAAATAAAAATACTTAAAGTATATTCGGTGACTCTGAATCACATTTTATCCTGATACCAGATTCGATTGACGCAACCCTTTACACTAGGTAATGGTTTGACTTATCATGTCTATGTCGAAGAAGACTGTAGGAGGAAGTGTTGAGGACTCAGGGACAGGTATCAGAGAGAGAGAAGGGCAGAGAAAGAGAAGAAGTAGTCTGGGTCAGCAGCTTCAAGCCAGCAGCCTTGGCGCTTCTGCCACATTCTTTTCTGGATCCATTTATTGTGCCTATGGCAACGAGTGGCAATTTTACAGCCAGACCCTCTACTACGTCATCCACAAGTGTTGTCGCCACCGGTGCATCAAGACCCTCAACGTAATCTACAAGTGCGACCATCGCCTCCACCGGTGCAGCGAGACCCTCTACAACGTCTACATCATCCACGAGTATGACCACCACCGGTGCAGCCATGGAAGATGATGAAATGGAGGAAGCACCTCTGGATCTAGGATCACCTGAGATTATTATGAACCTCACGGAAGTGACCACTGAGGACATCGTTGAACAGGATGTGGCCGTGGAGACAAACAAGGAGAGAAACAGAGAGAAACAAAAAGAGGAACAACGTCCCACCAGGCGTCATCGGAGGTACCAGCCCCCAGATCCACTCAACTCATTTCAGCAGAGGCTCCTCCAAGCCGTCGAGAGGGATGCAGCCCAACCTGATGCTCACAGGAAGGAGGATGAAGAGACCCTCTTTGCCATGAGCCTGGTGCCAACCCTGAAGAGGCTGCCTCAGCAAAGAAAAGCAGCAGTCAAGGATAAAATGTATCAGCTGCTTTTCGAAGCCGAGTTCAATGGTACGTTTTTTTTTCTCTCCACATCACAGGTAGTGTCATAAGTGTTGCGACAGTGAAGTAAAGTAGGTCATTTTTACAGTATAGTCATGTAGGATAATTGGTATTTCAGATCAAAGTATTAATGAGGCAAATGTATAGCTGTTTCTAGGTTAGAAAATATCCCAAAACAACAGTTTGCTGTCTAAATATTTGCCTGTCATATTCATCTTTTGATCTGAAATACAAATTCCATGAGTAAACAGCAAGTAATACCAACTTTACCGCACTGTTCCAATATTTATGCTTCTAACTACACTATACAAGCAGTATTTAGTTAACATAAATCTCACCTTTTATGGTGTTCTATTATGTTAAGCTTGTATGTGTTGTTTTTCTCTTTCCTTCCAGAGATGGAGTCCATTTAGCCGACCAGCTCACAGGAAGAGGAGTTGTCTGGTTGTTGTTTTAACCTCCCTCATTGTACCTTTCTTTTCACACACGTCAGTTCCGTTTAAATTCAGGCAATTCATAAAGTCATTTGTTTATAAAGTCTTAGGATACCATTCATTATTAGTGTTACATAGATTTCTGAATTGAAACTCATACACACCGGAGAATTCACAGATGCTCTTGTTGGTCTCTTACGAGACTAAAGGTCAATATTTCTTTCATTTAAAACCACTTGAAAACTAGGGTGTTGAAACTGTTTGTGAAGTTATGTTCCATCGACTGGTCCATGACGTCCAGGGGCCATTTGTTTGTTTAGCTGTGTTACGGCTACCTATTATTTAATTTTTTTCAGAGACAGAGACACACACACACCTCTCCTCTCTGTGCCTCAGATCTCCAGTGCCCTGCCCTCTCTCTTTATGGCCATGTCTGAAGTTCCCCTACTACGTCTAGGCTTTATGAGTAGTCCTTGTATCTGTCTGCAGTTGTGCCAAAAATACATTCTCTTGTTGTTCTCTTACAGATTACAGGCTACACATTCATTTAAAAATCAAATGTACACGCACACACACCTGTCATGTTCTTTCCTGTATTTGAATACTTAATAAATTATAATGTTTTCATAGTCAGTTGTTTCAGTTGTTTATTAATATCTAATTTAGACTTAATCTGCTTATTTCTTCCCTACACATTTGCAGATCTAAGACAAGATGAAAGTAAAAACACATTCTCTTCCTAACTCGTTTTTTTTCCACCTGTATTTTGTCAGGCCAGTGAACATGGTGGTAAACTGTACTATTTGTATGGACCCTAGGTTACCCTTTCCCTTTGTTTTAACCTTAATTAGTGCTCCTGCTCACCTGATGTACCATGCCAGGTGTGTATAATACTGACGTAAACGGAGTTAAGGAAGGGGTTAAGGTGTGGTCTTTACTCCCAAATGTCACTTAAATATAGCTTCCAAATGAAGAGAGACAATGATACATAAAGTTATCTGGGGAAAAAATGCAATTTTATGGACAACGGTGGATGGTTCTTAAAATAACCTTTGTGTTATGGGGCTCTTTAAAGACCTGTTTCACTCCACGGCATACTGCCATGGGACTTCACCTGCTGACGATGAGAAGTAGGTGTTCAGCTTCTCCCTCACCTGGAGTGCCTGTCTGGGGGCGTTGTTGACACCTGCCCTGGTGACATCAGGAAGGTGGCCATTTGGCGTGCCCGTCTCCATCCGGAGCAGCTACTGGAATGACCTCTGCAGGTAGTTGTGGAGAACACATGTGGCCTTCACGCAGGCATCGACATTTGAGGGGCTGAGACCAAGCACTCTCCGATACATTCTCCACCGGGCTGCCAGAATCCCAAAGGCGCATTGCCCTGGACAGTCATTTGTTAAAGATCCTTACAGGCTTTGGCAATGGCAGCTGGTGTCCAGCGCAGGGCCTCATGAGGTTGGGTCTTAAAGGGAAGGCCTCGTTGCCGATGAAGACGTGGGGAACAGGTCCCAGGTCTTCAGCCCCAGTGAGTGATGCAGGTGGTGGAATCTCCAGGGTGCCATCCTGAAGTGCCTGGCCGAAGGCAGAGTCCCGGAGGGACCATCACTTCCCTTGCCGTAAGCACCAACATCGACAACACGGAAACAGTAGATGGCATCTACTACAGCCAAGAGTACAACTGAACATGTACCCTTGTAGCTGTAGAATTGCGAACCTGAGCATGGTGGAGCCTGGATTACTACATGTTTCCCGTCAATGGAGCCAAGACAGTTGGGGAAATTCCACCTCTCCAGGAACTCGGCAGCAATGGCCCTCCAGTCTTCCTCCTTGGGGACAGGCATGTATTCACCAACCAGACAGTCCCAAATGGCTTGTGCCACAGAGGGAACAATGCCTGCCACCGTGGACCGTCCAACTCGGAAGCTGAATCCGATGGTCCTGTAGGAGTCCCCTGTCGCCAAGAATCTGAAATATAATTTAAAATAATGATCAATATTGTGTGTAACTTGAATTCCACCCACATATTATATCTACTCATATAGCTACCTCATTACTGTTTATTATGCTCTACTAATTATATTGTAATACTCCTCAACCATCATTAACAATGCCTTGAAACAGTACAATTCAGTCTATGACTATATCAATAAACTGTAGCCCAGGCCAACTCTACTCTTAGAAAGAATGGTACTATCTACTTAAAAGGGTTCTCCGGCTGTCCCCATAGGAGATCCCTTTTTGGTTCCAGGTAGTACCCCTATTGGGTTCCATGTATAACATTTTCCCCAAAGGGTTATACCTGGAACCAAAAATGGTTATCCTATGGGGAAAGCAGAAGGACACTTTTAGAACCTTTTTCTCTAAGAGTGTATGTGAGTCCAATAAGAATGTAATGAATGACTAACTGTCTTGAACAAAAATGGGTCCTAGAGAAGACTAGCCTACCTTCATCAGGGCAGAAGGCACCTTTCTTTTCATTTGGTAACATTGCATAATTAAAAAAGGATTATAAATAAACTTTGGGAAAAGTTATAGTCCTAATAAACATTCTGTAAAAGTACATCTGATGTCAAATAGGGACTATTAACTAGAGAGCCCTTTAGCTAGCTAGGTTGCACATAAAAACAATGTATCAAATATCAATCAATTATGGTATCAAAGGCTTTAAAAATGTACTAGAATATAGCTTACCGGAGACAAATCGCCAGGCGTTCAACTGGGCTGATGGACTCCAGGTAGTTGGTATCCATCCGGGCGATCCTGGCTCCAACCATCTGCAGCAGGTGATCGAACTGGCTTCGGTTCAGACGAAAGTAACTTCGGAATTCCTCTCCAAACACTCAAAGCTCTTGAATGAGACTGTGGAACTCCCCTGCCTGCTTTCGGGACTCTAACCATCTCTGGACCCACACAGACCTGCGCTTTCGGCGGGGCTGGTCCCGGCCCAACAGCGCGATCAAGACCACCTTCCTCAACGTTGGTCTCATTGTTGAAAGAGCCTACTCTGCTATCTTGACTATTTATTATTGCATTTCGCTCCACTGATTTTGAGGGAAATTATATTATAGGCTCTCACAATTAATTTGTGGATGTCATCGAATAAATAATATACTTGGCAAATAAATGAATAAAAAATTTAAATAAATTCTCCAGTCAAACTGTTTTTACTATGTAATCCCAAATGTTGTTTTACTGGATATGTGTGCAACAAAAATTCAACATTCACATTTTGCTACTTTCTGTCCACACAGAACGCACTGCAACTGCCTCTGCAACGCAATGCTGCAAGGCAAACGCAGCGTTACATTGGAAATGAACGTACTTCTGGTGAATCGAAACGCAAACACAGTCTTGTGTTCGAAGCGTTAGAACCACAGAGAGTTACCGCAAGTCGCAAGAAAACATCATCATCAAACCATCTCTGCTTAGTCTAATACAGTGACAACTAAAGGATACCAAAAACAATTTAGTAAAATCAACGTAAGCTAAACATTATGTGGCTGTCCATGGTTCGGATTTCTGTGTGTGTGTGCGTTTGTGCAAGTAGAAAAACATGTTGACTCACCGTGCTTATAGAGAAACGCCAATACCATCCTCCTCTCTCTCATGTTGACGAAACGGTCTATCACCCGGTTATACAGTACACACTTTTATTTTTTGTTGTTCTAGATTACCTGGCTAAAATGCTTGCTCGCGAGTCTAACTTCCATTCATGGGCAACGTTGGCTAGTTAACATTACATTTCTACATCTAGCTACATATTGAACTTCCATCCTCTCAGACCAGTGGCACAACAATATATGAATTAATGGTTGGCTAAGAATTGCCATTATAATCATTGGCCAGTATTGAGAATTAAGTTAAACCCCAAGTCCAAATCCCTATCTCCATCCATGGCTAATTTAGGAAAGGGACAATTTTAGCTCGCTGGCTAGCTAGCCACTGGAGGACAACAACACAATGATATGCAACATTTCAAGTTTTTCTGTCAATGAGATATGTTCTCAATGGGATTTGATGGGAGTGATGCCAAATCCATGATAGCTTCCCTTGGCACTTTCTTTTGGTACGCCAGGACCATTCACAGTTGAGCTCGCTCAGTTTAACTCAATGCTGATTGGCTAATCTTTTATACTTTTTTTGTCAAGGGAGGCCAGATGCTTCCTGGCTTCCCTTGTCTTCAATGCTACGGGCGGCACCAATGTCAAACTCGTTTGGATCAGATGGCATCACATAGATGTTCTACACGTAGAGAGACAGAGGGGCGCTGTTTCGTTCGTTCAGATGATTTCTCCTGTGAGATACATTCAGCATCTTGCGAATTTAAAGAAAATTATGAAACACAGAGACGAAAGAAAAATGTATTTGTTTTTTTATTTGTACATTTTTGGGGGAAGCCTGGCTTCCCTTGGCATCCATGAATACACACCACTGCATGATTGGATGGTCTCTTGGGTCTCCAATATTAGTTTAACATTTGCTATATGTAATTTCAGTTCAATTAAACAAATCAATGTGTGTGTGTGTTTAGTACAGGGGTGAAAGTATAATTCATTTCTTCCTGGTACGTGACCAACATTTTTTATGTACCTAGTCATAGAATTACATATAGAATCCCTATTAATTCAATAGGATCTCTGTGGCCCTAGTCGTAAATATTTGTCATTTAACTTTTACAATTTATTACATTTTATTGTGGCATAAACACAAGCAGTCATGTTTTCATCTGTTGTCAAACAATCACTTCAATGGGCTGGGCTACCGGCGCACGTTCATCCACTCGCAGCATATCTCCAGCCTCCAAACTAGAGGTCGACCGATTATGATTTTTCAACGCCGATACCGATACCGATTATTGGAAGACCAAAAAAAGCCGATACCGATTAATCAGCCAATTTTTAAAATTTATTTGTAATAATGACAATTACAACAACACTGAATGAACACTTTAGCCTCAAATAAATAATAAAACATGTTCAATTTGGTTTAAATAATGCAAAAACAAAGTGTTGGAGAAGAAAGTAAAAGTGCAATATGTGCCATGTAAGAAAGCCAACGTTTAAGTTCCTTGCTCAGAACATGAGAACATATGGTGGTTCCTTTTAACATGAGTCTTCAATATTCCCAGGTAAGACGTTTTAGGTTGTAGTTATTATAGGAATTCTAGGACTATTTCTCTCTATACGATTTGTATTTCATATACCTTTGACTATTGGATGTTCTTATAGGCACTTTAGTATTGCCAGTGTAACAGTATAGCTTCCGTCCCTCTCCTCGCTCCTACCTGGGCTCGAACCAGGAACACATCGACAACAGCCACCCTCGAAGCAGCGTTACCCATGCAGAGCAAGGGGAACAACTACTCCAAGTCTCAGAGCGAGTGACGTTTGAAACGCTATTAGCGCGCACCCCGCTAACTAGCTAGCCATTTCACATCGGTTACACCAGCCTCATCCCGGGAGTTGATAGGCTTGAAGTCATAAACAGCGCAATGAAGAGCTGCTGGCAAAACGCACAAAAGTGCTGTTTGAATGAATGCTTACGAGCCTGCTGGTGCCTACCATCACTCAGTCAGACTGCTCTATCAAATCATAGACTTAATTATAACATAACACACAGAAATACTAGCCTTAGGTCATTAATATGGTCGAATCCGGAAACTATCATCTCGAAAACAAAACGTTTATTCTTTCAGTGAAATACGGAACCGTTCCGTATTTTTTCTAATGGGTGGCATCCATAAGTCGAAATATTCCTGTTACATTGCACAAGCTTCAATGTTATGTCATAATTACGTAAAATTCTGGCAAATTAGTTTGCAATGAGCCAGGCGGCTCAAACTGTTGCATATACCCTGACTCTGCGTGCAATGAACGCAAGAGAAGTGACACAATTTCACCTGGTTAATATTGCCTGCTGACCTGGATTTCTTTTAGCTAAATATGCAGGTTTAAAAATATATACTTCTGTGTATTGATTTTAAGAAAGGCATTGATGTTTATGGTTAGGTACAGTCATGCAACGGTTGTGCTTTTTTCGCAAATGCGCTTTTGTTAAATCATCCCCCGTTTGGCGAAGTTGGCTGTCTTTGTTAGGAAGAAATAGTCTTCACACAGTTCGCAACGAGCCAGGCGGCCCAAACTGCTGCATATACCCTGACTCTGTTGCAAGAGAAGTGACACATTTTCCCTAGTTAAAAGAAATTCATGTTAGCAGGCAATATTAACTAAATATGCAAGTTTAAAAATATATACTTGTGTATTGATTTTAAGAAAGGCATTGATGTTTATGGTGAGGTACACGTTGGAACAACGACAGTCCTTTTTCGCGAATGCGCACCACATCGATTATATGCAACCCAGGACACGCTAGATAAACTAGTAATATCATCAACCATGTGTAGTTAACTAGTGATTATGATTGATTGATTGATTGTTTTTTATAAGATAAGTTTAATGCTAGCTAGCAACTTACCTTGGCTTCTGACTGCATTCGCGTAACAGGCAGGCTCCTCGTGGAGTGCAATGTAAGGCAGGTGGTTAGAGCGTTGGACTAGTTAACCGTAAGGATGCAAGATTGAATCCCCGAGCTGACAAGGTAAAAATCTGTCGTTCTGCCCCTGAACAAGGCAGTTAACCCACCGTTCCTAGGCCGTCATTGAAAATAAGAATGTGTTCTTAACTGACTTAGAACATGATTTTAACGCCAAACCTGCCAGGGTTATTCCTGAAATTAGAACATGATTTTAACGCCAAACCTGCCAGGGTTAAGTACGTAAATTACTCTATAAATTGACAGCGTTTTTTTTGTGTAGCTTTTAAAACCAGAGTTCAACAACAACGCCAGTTGCCAAGTCAGTAAAAGGTGTAAAAAAATTAAAAAAAGCCAAATCGGTGTCCAAAAATACCGATTTCCGATTGTTATGAAAACTTGAAATCGGCCCTAATTAATCGGCCATTCTGACTAATCGGTCGACCTCTACTCCAAACAGTGGTGGATGGAAAGAGACATCTGTTACACAAAACACAAAAAGTGTAATGATATTTGCCGATTGTCATTAGGTCAGAATGTATGCGTCCACTCCTGTCCGGCCCAGTGTTGCCAACTAATTTTCAGGGGAAGTTGCTCGAGGCAGGTCAATTTGTTGCTAAAAGTTGGTAAATGACGATGTGATGTCTCTACGTGATGACGCCATTACGTAATAACGTAAACCCGCGTCATTACGTAGAATACGTAATCATGCAATAATGTTACTCAAATTGACTGGCCATCTCTGCAAAAAATATGATTTGACATTTGTTAGTTTAGATTTGTTTGTTTATTATCACATATTTTTATTTGTAAAAGTAATACAAAAACTACACATTTTATATGATCAGATATTTTTATTTTATTGAACAATTACACATGACACATTCTGAACAATTATAAACTCAGCAAAATAAGAAACGTTCCTTTTTCAGGACCCTGTCTTTCAAAGATAATTCGTAAAAATCCAAATAACTTCACAGATCTTCATTGTTAAGGGTTTCAACACTGTTTCCCATGCTTGTTCAATGAACCATAAACAATTCATAAACATGCACCTGTGGAACGGTCATTAAGACACTAACAGCTTACAGATGGTAGGCAATTAAGGTCACAGTTATGAAAACTTAGGACACTAAAGAGGCCATTCTACTGACTCTGAAAGACACCAAAAGAAAGATGCCCAGGTTGCGTGAACGTGCCTTAGGCATGCTGCAAGGAGGCATGAGGACTGCAATGTCCGTACTGTAAGACGCCTAAGACAGCGCTACAGGGAGACAGGACAGACAGTTGATTGTTCCAACACTTGCACAGGATCAATACATCCGAACATCACACCTGCGGGACAGGTACAGGATGGCAACAACAACTGCATGAGTTACACCAGGAACTCACAATCCCTCCATCAGTGCTCAGACTGTACGCAATAGGCTGAGAGAGGCTGGACTGAGGGCTTGTAGGCCTGTTGTAAGGTAGGTCCTCACCAGACATCAGCGGCAACAACGTTGTCTATGGGCTCAAACCCACTGTCGATGGACCAGACAGGATTGGCAAAAAGTGCTCTTCACTGACAAGTCGCGGTTTTGTCTCACCAGGAGTGATGGACGGATTCGCGTTTATCGTGGAAGGAATGAGCGTTACACCGATGCCTGTACTCTGGAGCGGGATCGATTTGGAGGTGGAGGGTCCATCATGATCTGGGGCGGTGTATCACAGCATCATCGGACTGAGCTTGTTGTCATTGCAGGCAATCTCAACGCTGTGTGTTACAGTGAAGACATCCTCCTCCCTCATGTGGTACCCTTCCTGCAGGCTCATCCTGACATGACCCTCCAGCTTGACAATGCCACCAGCCATACTGCTAATTCTGTGCATGATTTCCTGCAAGACAGGAATGTCAGTGTTCTGCCATGGCCAGCGGAGAGCCCGGATCTCAATATCATTGAGCACGCCTGGGACCTGTTGGATCGGAGGGTGAGGGCTAGGGCCATTCCCCAAGAAATGTCTGGGAACTTGCAGGTGCCTTGGTGGAATAGTGGGGTAACATCTCACAGCAAGAACTGGCAAATCTGGTGCAGTCCATGAGGAGGAGATGCACTGCAGTACTTAATGCAGCTGGTGGCCACACCAGATAGTGACTGTGACTTTTGATTTTGTCCCCCCCTTTGTTCAGGGACACATTATTCAATTTCTGTTAGTCACATGTCTGTGGAACTTGTTTAGTTTATGTCTCAGTTGTTGAATCCTGTTATGTTCATACAAATATTTACACATGTTAAGTTTGCTGAAAATAAACGTAGTTGACAGTGAGAGGACATTTCTTTTTTTGCTGAGTTTAGTGTATTGGTAGTTAGTTAATATGCTACCTAACTGATCAACAATTCTAGGTACAAGCTAATAACAAGGCATATATGCTATCGTATTGAACAAGCAACTTAACTCAAATAATGATGTGTGCGCTAGGCATCTCTCTCAAGCTCACTCCAGGTTGTTGTGCTGCTTGGCTGGCTAGCTGCTAAATGTGTTCCTCCAGATATTGCCACTGTTCTCCCCTACACTGCAGTGCACACTGCCATCATCAGCTGTGTGACTCCGCCAGTTCCAGAAAGTCCACTCCTTGCATGCATACTGTAAATATCATGAATCATAGATTCAAGAAAATTCTCTTCATCTTCACTGTCCAACTGCATTGTCACGGAGCTGTAACCAGCAGAAGAGGATGGAGTGGCCTTAAAACTGTATGCTGCTGTGGTGCCAAACTGCTGCAGAACTTCACTTAGTTTATACTGGTAACAGGTATCACCAGCCAGCTTTAGTCCATACCGCACCAGGAGTATGGAGTTGAGAGTGTGCAGTGACATTCTTTTTCTTAACTTTGCCACACTCATTTGGCTGAACAGCTGTTCAACCTCCGCATTTGAGTGTGGCAAGGAGAGGGCAGTGAATGCAGCTTTGCACAGTTCTTCAAATGGATTTGACCCGGAAGAGTCCGTGTAGTTATTCACTTCACTCCAAAAGAGTGAAGTGAATAAAACAGATGGATGTTTCTCCATTGGGAAACAATTTTATCAACTGTTTGGGGCTGGTATCCCAGTAGCTCAGCTACTTTAATAATTTCAGTGGTGCCTTTATTGTGCTTTACCATTTCCTTAACACTGAACAAGTCCATGTTTCGCAAGGCGTCTAGGTTGTCTGGGAGCCTTGTTTGCAGCTCCTAATGTAGTTGATGCACTGTCTCCGAATGACCTTTTCGTCCCCTGGTGCAAAACTGAGTTGGTACACCGTGCTCTCGAAAAGGTACCCAAGGTACGGTGATGTACTGAGATGTCCATCAATGGCATCCTTCAGGACATACATTTTTGCCATAGGGTTGACTACTCTGCTGCAAATTTATGTTAAGAGGTGTACCAGATTGTCCAAAAGCTTGACAGGATCTGTTTGCTCTCCCTCAAATGACTTCACTGCAATTTGTACGTCGGACAGGATTGATTTCAAGAATGTCAGGTAGACGTAGATGATCTTGTCCATGTACATGGAGTGGAGCACATCTGCCATGTAGCAATTATCACTGCCGTTGGTCAACTCAAAGTGGAGTTTCAGTTCTTCCCACTGGCTCAATTTACGAGTTACCGCAGGCTCAATCGATAGCCAACATGTGGCACACACTTTGGTGATCTGCAGGAGTTTCTGGCCACAATTAATGGTGGCAAATACTGCTTTGTACGCCTCTCACCATTTTGGGGAAATCGAAAACCAGTTGTAGGTTTCTTTGATTAAGTACTCAACACTCCTAGGGATGCTTTCTTTGGATGTTGCACTGACAGCCAATTGTAAAGAATGGCACACACAGCAGATGAGTACCAAATTGGGCAATGCACATTCTTCCTTTAAAATCTTGTGCACCCCGTTGTGCACCCCAGTCATCACTGATGCATTATCTGGTTTCCGAGCTGGTCATGGGTGCACCTCAGCCCCGCTCAAGGTCCTAAACGATATCATAACCGCCATCGATAAAAGACAATACTGTACAGCCGTCTTCATCGACTTGGCCAAGGCTTTTGACTCTGTCAATCACAGCATTCTTATCGGCAGACTCAACAGCCTTGGTTTCTCTAATGACTGCCTCGCCTGGTTCACCAACTACTTCTCGGACAGAGTTCAGTGTGTCAAATAGGAGGGCCTCTTGTTCGGACCTCTGGCAGTCTCTATGGGGGTGCCACAGGGTTCAATTCTCGGGCCGACTCTTTTCTCTGTATACATCAATGATGTCGCTCTTGCTGCTGGTGATTCTCTGATCCACCTCTACGCCGACGACACCATTCTGTATACTTCTGGCACTTCTTTGAACACTGTGTTAACAAACCTCCAGACGAGCTTCAATGCCATACAACTCTCCTTCCGTGGCCTCCAACTGCTCTTAAATGCAAGTTAAACTAAATGCATGCTCTTCAACCGATTGCTGCCCGCACCCGCCCGCCCGTCTAGCATCACTACCATGGACGGTTCTGATTTAGAATATGTGAACAACTACAAATACCTAGATGTCTGGCTACACTGTAAACTCTCCTTCCAGACTCACATTCAGCATCTCCAATCTAAAATTAAATCTAGAATCGGCTTCCTATTTCGCAAACAAAGCACCCTTCACTCATGCTGCCAAACATACCCTCGTAAAACTGACTATCCTACCAATCCTTGACTTCGGCAATGTCATTTACAAAATAGCCTCCAACACTCTACTCAGCAAACTGGATGTAGGCTATCACAGTGCCATCCATTTTGTCACCAAAGCCCCATATACTACCCACCACTGCGATCTGTATGCTCTCGTTGGATGGCCCTCGCTTCATATTCGTCACCAAACCCACTGGCTCCAGGTCATCTATAAGTCTTTGCTAGGTAAAGCCCCACCTGGTCACCATAGCAGCACCCACCTGTAGCACGCGCTCCAGCAGGTATATTTCACCGGTCACCCCCAAAGCCAACTCCGCCTTTGGCCGCCTTTCCTTCCAGTTCTCTGCTGCCAATGACTGGAACGAATAGCAAAAATCACTGAAGCTGGAGTCTTATATCTCCCTCACTAACTTCAAGCATCAGCTGTCAGACAAGCTTACCGATCACTGCACCTGTACACAGCCCATCTGTAAATAGCCCACCCAACTACCTTATCCCCATATTGTCATTTTTTTTGCTTCTTTGCACCCCAGTATTTCTACTTGCACATTCATCTTCTGCACATCTATCACTCCAGTGTTAATGATAAATTGTAATTATTTCACCAATATGGCGTATTTATTGCCTTACCTCTCTCATCTTACTACATTTGCACACACTGTATATAGATTTTTCTATTGTGTTGTTGACTGTACGTTTGTCTACCCCATGTGTAACTCTGTGTTGTTTGTGTCGCACTGCTTTGCTTTATCTTGGCCAGGTTGCAGTTGTAAATGAGAACTTGTTCTCAACTGGCCTACCTGGTTAAATAAAGGTGATTTTATTTTTATTTTTTATCAGTGCCAATACCCTGAAGATGTTCTTTTTTAAGGTTACACTTCTCAAGAAACTAAATGACCGCCTTTGCTATTGATCTGGCATCACCCCCCTCCAATTCAACCAGCCCGAGAAATGTGGACACAACGGTTATTTTCTTAGCACTGAAATACCGATTCACCACACCCAGGTATTTGGAAACAACTGACATCAGTGGACTCATCCAAAAGGAGACTGAACTTCTCATCCCCCACATCTGATGTTACCCTTTGGAGAAAATAAGGAGCCAATACTCCCCTAATAATTTCTGTGCACTTGGTGCGGTGCATTTGGAAGTTTGTTGCTGCCACGGATTCTGAAAAGGCAGCTTTGCATGCCATACCTAAATGGTCGCATGCTAGCAGCGAACAATGCTCCGCAATGGCCATTGCCATAGTAGCTTCTGCGCTTTTGCAGTTATCCACTTTCTTAACGAAATGTGGTAATGTAGTCCAGCAGGGGGGAGATTTTCGGCAAAACACCTGAACGTACCCTCTTACTTTCAGCCCCATATTTTTACTCTATGACTGCGGTCGATTACCTGTTATTTTTATTTGTCAAGACAACATTCATACTAAAAAACATAAAAGAATCACAAACAACAAGTTATATGTTGTGGAAGACAGATATTTATGAAATCAATGTTTTTACTTCTGCGCTAAAGCTTTTGATTTGATGTTACTATGCATTTTTTAATTAGTGGTCAGATTCAAATTAGGAAAACGATGTCGAATTTACAGTGTACACATTGTAGAATATGATTGGTTTGAAGAATGGAGTGAAAAGAAATTAAACCAATTATAGTGGCCAGTAGGAGGGATTTCCGCTCCGATAATCAAAGTTAGCGGAAGCTATTCTTATGAAGCTAACCGCCTCATCTCGCGCTATTGAGAAGCTAGCTGTCTAGCTAGTAAACTTAATCGTTTTGCAGGTTTCGTGTCGACCTGAAAACGGTAAAGAAGCGACACATAAAGACACCCAGAGTTCGCTAAAGAAGAAAGAAAAGGCTGCACAGAAGAGCAGGACAATGCCGCACAATTTCCAACCCGGAGACCTGGTCTTCGCTAAAATGAAGGGGTACCCCCACTGGCCAGCCAGGGTAAGCTAGTAGCAGCCAGAGTGAAGGGGGGTAGGCGAAGGGGACGCTGGAGTTTCGCTGTGCATCCTTGTCAATGACTGACATAGCTAATATTATATAGCCAGCTAGCCTTGCCTCGTACTTGGAACTATATAACATTTATTTTTTTTTATCCTAGCAATCTGTTTGTAAGATGTTTGCGGGACCATCTATGGAAAAGTATAACCAGACTACTTTGGGAATGGCGTTCATGTTTGTCTTTTGTGCACGTATTTTGTCCAACCAGGCATCGCTAAGTATCTACAGTACCTGTACTTTACTTTTGGTGTGTGTTGATTGATTGAAGATGAAGCCTTCTTGATTTACAACTTTTTAGACTTGCTGTCCTATAAAATAAGATCCGAACTATAGTTAACTAACCAGATGAGTTTTTGGTACAGTGTAAACATATTTTATTTTCTGGAAATGCATGACTTTGATGTGACGTGTTCACTTGTCCCCAGGATGTTTTTGGCAGTGATTAGAACATTCTACAGATTCTTCCAATCAAGGTGTCTGTCTGGAGTGAGGGGTCCAGACAAGGCCAAAATATTAATTACCTACTTCCAGCCTTACTTTCATCAGTTGCCCAACCTGACTTAAGAATCAATGTGTTTTTGGTTGTGTGGTTCTCATTCTCCTAGATTGAGGATGTGGCAGACGGAGCAGTAAAACCCCCTCCAAATAAAATCCCCATCTTCTTCTTTGGGACCCATGAAACGTAAGTGCTGTGTCTCTTTGATTTACAATAGCAGGAATTTCTTTGGATGGACTTGGTATACTACATCATCATTAAGGTCCTTTTATTGCAGGGGTTCTCAAGATTTTTGTGATCGCAAATTCATTAGGGATCCCATCATAATCAGAACACTGCTCGAGTGAGATAAAATAGCATACAAGGAGTTGTACTAAGACTTTGGCAGTGCATTTTCCCCGCTATCCAGACCCCTTGCTCCCGCCAAACGCTACGCCACCCCCACAGACTATAGTTTCTTCTCTTCTCTAAGTATGTAGCGAACGACAGAGCAATAGAATAATTTAGTGTGAGTCGTCAGGCTAGCAGTGCATGGCCATACTAACCAAGTCTTGAGCCCTGGGAAGGAACATATTAAAGGCCCATCTCTTGGCATCAGAGAGAAGATTTTGCAGTTTTTAAGGTAATATCCTGCAGTTCTACACATTTTGTCATGGGGCAGAGATTTTTGTTGTTGTAGCTTTAAAGCTAATATTGTGCTTTTATACATGTTTTACCATGAGGCAGAGAGAACTTTGCTGTTTGAAAGCTTACATTACAGTGCATTATGTAAAACATTTTTAAATTTTTTAAATTATATATTTATTTTAATTAATTAGGGGGGGAATATAAGAAGTATTGAGTTGAAAAATGTATAACTAGGGGAGTACTGTGAATACCTCCCAGGCCCATGTTGCCCAGAGTTCAGAACATCAATTGTTGATTGATAACATTTTATTGTATTACACTTATTCCGTGAATCCCTTGGCCAACATTTGTTTAATCTGTTAGTAATATTCATAAAAATATATATTTTGAGATCTGGCCACGGTCCTCCTGCAGTATCTCGGGTCTGCGGGCCCCACTTTGAGAACCCCTGCTTTATTGGATCAGCAGTTTAAAAAAAATATTGAGACAGTGATGCAAACAGGAATGTTGTTGATTTGCATTTCTATTCCAGTTGGTTTTGTTTTTGTTGTCCCCAGCTACCTAATGTGTTGTATGTTGTTTTTAATTTAAGTATCATAACTCATATTTCTGTGGAAATATATCCTCCCTGTTTGTTGGTGCACTGTATCTTCTTTAACTTACTTTAACCTTTTGAAACTCATTCATGTGTTTTTCATTACTGGTTTATGTCTGAAGTGATCTAGGTCAATTGTGTGTTGAAGTTCATTCTTTCATTTTGATCATACAGCACTTGTTTTACAAGATGGCAGATAAACTATTCTTAAACCACCACTAGGTGGCAAAATATCCCTTTCAGTATTGTAGTTCATTACCAGTACATGGCATTTACATCATGCAGAAACCCGGTGTGTCAGTTACCCTGAAAGCAGGGAGTATGGCTGTCTCAAGTATCATCTTTTTAATTCAGTGAATTAGAATTACAGTCTTGTATATAGCATTGTCTTAAATCATGCTCTCTCTTCAGAGCATTCCTTGCACCGAAGGACCTTTTTGCATATGACAAGTACAGCGAGCGCTATGGGAAACCTAATAAAAGGAAGGGCTTCAATGAGGGCTTGTGTGAAATCCAGAACAACCCTCACGCGTCATACAGTGCTCCTGCAGTAAGTACATAATATCCTCAGAAGTCCCTCTTGATACTGTTTCTGTAATACTGACCAACTACAACTGAGTGCTGTTATCCCTGGTTTATTATTATTTTTCTGTACACTTAGGATCCGTTTAGGTCAGAGACTCATTGCCAAAGTTACCGTACTATACAGCTCCCTGTTGGTGGTATTATCTGTTTGTTCAGCATTCTATCACATCTGTGTTTATCAACAAACACTTATGTTGGGGCATTATCTCTTCATTCACGTCCCAGCCTGTCAGCTCGTCTGACAGTGAAGCCAATGACGGTGCAGCAGGAAGTGAGGCAGAGGATGACGAGGAAGCAGTGGTGCCCAGGAAAGCATGTTCAGGAAGTGAAGTAAATTCTGACTCAGGAAGTGAGGATCGAGGAAGAGGAGGGGTGAAGAGGAAGGCACCTGCTGCCAAGGTGGTTGCGAAATTATAATTTCTGTGTTTTTGGATGTTAATTCCAACCAGACAACTGCTGTTGCTTAGATGTGCATCTGTTATAATATTACATCTCTGTTCTATCTCTCATTCAGCAGCCCCCTGTGAAGAAGACCCGGGGTTCGTCCAGTGACCGGGATGGAGAGGAGAGTGGCTCACCCTCGGAACCAGACCCATCCCCTTCTGACTCGGACTCTGGGAAGAACAGTGACCAGGTCAGTTGACACATACAAACAGTAAGTTATACACTAGCATGATAACTTGGTGTTAATTTGATGGTGTCTTGTTTGTTTTCCCCTGTAGGACTTCACCCCAGAGAAGAAGGCAGCAGCAGGCCGTGGCGGCGCCGGGAAGAAGGCTGGAGGTGGCAAAGGGAAGAAGGTGAGGAAAGGATGCCCTTCAGGTGTCAAACAGCCCTGGGTAGCTGAATAGATAAGCACCGTTTATGGTTTCGCAGTGATTACTGGCTCTCTCTCTCATTATGCTTTTCTCTCTTTCTGGGATGCTGTAGAAGGTGTTGTCGGACTCCGACTCCGACTCTGGGTCTCAGTCAGACAAGAAGAAAGGGGGCAGTGATTCAGAGGATCAGAAGCCACGGCCTGCTCTGTCTGGATCAGAATCCCAGTCTGGCTCCAAATCCGACTCTGACTCAGAGCCACAGCCACCTCCACGGAAGGCTCCTCAAGCGCGCAAGAAAGGTGAGGGCTATTATGTCTGGTATCCCAGACAGTGAATGGTAACTGTATTTGTCACTGCATAACCCTCTTCTCTGCCATTTGTCTCACTCAGAGAAGCCTCCGCCAAAGCCTCGGGGTGGACGGAAACCCAAAGCTGCCCCGGTCAGAGCACCGGCGTCTTCCTCTGACAGTGATAGGTCAGCACGGCTCTAGTCTGTTCCACATTGGTTGTGCTCTCTGTTAATACATTATAAAAGACTTTTGTCAATAATTAAGTACATTATGAATGGTCTCCTGTACTACAGCGACAGTGAGCCGGACCGAGTCAGCGACTGGAAAAAGAGAGATGAAGAGCGTAGGAAAGAGCTGGAGGAACGGCGGAAGAAGGAGCAGGCAGAGGAGATCCTCAAGTATCGGGAGAGGGAGAAGGAAGAAGATGAGCAGAGAAAGAAGGACAAGGAGAAAGGAAAGAGCAGTGGTGAAAACAGTTCAGATGAGGGTGTAGATCACCCACTGAAGAAGTCCAAGAAACCCCCACCGCCCCCCATCCCCGCCCCCTCCGACTCTGACTCTGGACCTGAGGTAACTAGCATGGAAGACTGTAAAGAGGGGACATTTGCTTGTTTTAGAATAGATTTGTTGAACATTGTGTTTTTCCCCCATTCAGGTGAAAGCATCTGCAAAGCGTTCAGACAACCAGAAGAAAGGGAGAACAAAGAAAGAGAGGGATCATGGTAAAGGCAAAAAGGAGAAAGATGTGAAGGAAAAGCGAACCCAGCGGTCAGAGGAGAGGCCCCGAGTGAGGTAAATTGCACATGGCTGAACAAGACAAAAGACCAGAGCACAGATCTCATTAGATGTTATCTTCATTAAATATAAATGCACACAGATCACTGAGCTCTCTCCCTCAGGTCCAAGCCTGACAAGCCCAAACGTAAACCAGAGAGACCTCCAGAGAAGAAAAAAGGTCAGAGCTCAATGTTACTCCCAGTCCACCAATCCACTGTGTCCATTTGGAAACCCTGCATATGGAAAACTAATTGTGACCAATGGTTGGTCAGATACAGTGCCAGGTAATATAAACTTTTCGTGTCCTCACTCCTTGTCTTTTTGTGTCTGTACACAGAGCCAACTCCAGACGAAAAGCTGCAGAAGCTCCACACTGACATCAAGTTTGCACTGAAAGTGGACAACCCAGTGAGTAACCATATAAGGGGCTCTCTTCATTGTCAATAGAAAAGTTATTGTCACATAGTTGGGATTTTACAAGCAGCATGAGGAACCACCTTTTTTATTTGACCAATTAGGGGTTCCTTGCACATAGAATACTGCAATGGTGTTGTCTGTTCTGCAGGACATAGAGCGCTGTCTACAGGCCCTGGCAGAGCTGGAGGCTGTGCCGGTCACCAGCCACATCCTACAGAAGAACTCTGATGTTATTGCCACGCTTAAAAAGGTGCCTTTCCCTCTGAACCTCTTAATAAAAGTTAACCTTGTGTACTGAACAAAAATATAAATGCAACAATTTCAAAGATTTTACTGAGTTACAGTTCATATAAGGAAATCATTCAATTGAAATGCCCTAATCTATGGATTTAATAGATCTATGGATCTATTAGGCCATAATTTGACCCTAATCATGTGGGAATACAGATATGCATCTGTTGGTCACAGACACTTTAAAAAAAGAAATGGGCCTCACAATCAGGATCTCGTCACGGTATCTCTGTGTATTCAAATTGCCATAGATAAAATGCAGTTGTGTTCGTTGTCCGTAGGTTATGCCTGCCCGTACCATCACCCCACTGCCGCCATGCGGCACTCTGTTCACAACATTGACAGACCACATACACGTGGTCTGTGGTTGAGGCCGGTTGGACGTACTCCCAAATTTTCTAAAACAATGTTGAAGGTGGCTTATGGTAGAGAAATTAACATTAAATTCTCTGGCAACAGTGCTGGTGGACTGGTGTTGTTGTGACAACTGTACATTTCAGTGGCCTTTTATCGTCCCCAGCACAAGTTGCACCTGTGTAATGATCATGCTGTTTAATCAGCTTCTTGATATGCCACACCTGTCAGGTGGATGGATTGTCTGGTTTAAGAATAAATACTCACTAATAGGGATGTAAGCAAATTTGAGATCTTTCTGGAATCTTTTATTTCAGCTCATGAAATCTGGGACATACTTTACATGTTGCGTTTATTTTTGTTCAGTATAGATCCTCTGTGTATATCTCATCCCCTGTTTTTGGTCCCTTTGAACTCCGCTGAAGTTGTTCTGATTGATGTTTGTGTTACTGTAGATCCGTCGATACAAAGCAAGCAGTGACGTAATGGAAAAGGCCAGCCAGGTCTACAACAAATTAAAGGGGCAGTTTGTGGTCAAGTCTGAAATGCCAAGTAAACATAAAGCTGAGGGAAAGGAGCAGGAAGAGAATGGGAAGGAGACACAAAACACAGGTAATTCTCTCAGCCCAAACTTTTACCATCACTGCTGATGGACTTATTTACTGATGGACTTATTTACATTTTCTGTATTTTTCCTCCTATGGATATTACCCCTCTTAAAGGAGAAGTTCACTATGGCATTAATTCATAGACTTTATTTTTCAATGTGTGTAACAACGAAATTAAAGGTCCTTCATTTGTAGCCAATCAATTGATTTTGCATAACTTGTCATCAGATGTAATACCTGTGAATGGGGAATCAGAAGTCCAGAAAAAGGAATGCACTGAGTTGGAGGATACCCCAAAGTCACCAGTCCAGGAAGTGAATGATGAGCATGTGGCTTCAAGCCCCAACAGGTAAACGGCCTCCTCCTATGTCACATCTTTGTGTACTTCCTTTATTTCTGCTAATATTTGTTCAAAGTATCCATGGTAATATATTGCTCTACTCATTGGTACTTTGCTACCATCACAACGGTATATGTGGCTCTAGTTCTGAAGTCTTGTCTCTTCTCCATGGTAGGCGAAGTCCTGATAGTCCTGCTGAGCAGCAGACGCACACTGATGAAACACACCACGCTCTCTCTACAGAAACAGAATCGATAGCGATGGAGAGCTGAAGAACTCTGAAGAAAATGGAATACAACTGTTTACCACCGCTAAAAGGAAAGCTCACTAGTCTCGTGCCAGATACATGGTGCTCTGCAGACCACTTTGATGTTCGCCATTGTATTTTTCAATTTTTATAGGACACCTTGGACAATCCCCAATTCCTCCCCCTCAAGCTACCATGCTTTTTTTTCTCCCACATGAACTATAACTTTGGTCTTTCATACTGTATTTATAATGAGAGATTCAATTTTTAGCACTTCTAACAGGAAATCGAAGGGGGAGAGGAGTCTTGTTCTGCTTTGAAGTAACTGTACTGTCACGTTAGTCAAGGCATCTGTTGGCTTTGCTTTGAGAATGATATTGAAGCCTACAGAACCTAGAAAAGGCTAATGTGTGGTGGATAAGTATGAGTCTGGTACTTTTTGTGAGTTTTTTTTATTTTATCTGGTCAGTTCTTATTAATCCAGTCGCACCATATAAATATTAAGCCAGTGAATGGAACCACATCACATGTTTTCCAATTAAGTTCCACCTACTTTTTATTTTTTTAACAAGTATGTTTTCTGATATTGCATCTGCTTTTGATTTACTGAATGCTGTGGAATTATTCATAGTCATCTGGTTTTTCCCTCAATACCATCTGCTTTCAATAATTAGCCTAATGAACGGGATAATACACATTGTGTACAGACTAAATGATATGATCCTGATCCAAGTTGTCCAGATCCCATGCAGCTGGAGCCCATTTGACGTTTGCTTGTCATACATGTGTTTTTAGTGCTATGTAAAATATTTTGTTTAATTTAGTTGAGTTAAATCAATATCTCAGCATTGTGGTCATAATCTGAACACTTCTGTCATTGAAGGCTTCAAGGAAGTCTCATATTCTCATAAATGTAGTTGGATTGGGGAGTAATAAATGTATACATACAAGTTGTAATTTACAACCTGTGTAACCAATCTAGTGAAGAGGAATTGCAGTGAATAATGTGGACCTATGCATGTGGTCAGCGGTGTAAAATTGTTTACAAATAACCCATTATACATTTATGCAAGTTAAATAGATTATTTGCCATCCTTTTACATGAAAATGTTTATGCAGTCATTAATGCTCATTGGGTTGGCTGTGGCAAAGAAAGATCTACTGTGCACAATTTTGTAGACATGATGATGAATTGCATTCTGTATAAAGAATACAACTTGAAAATGATCATGCATTAACATTGCAAGCCGAGTACTAGGCATATATCTTTAATTGCATTTGATTATCATAATGAGAATCCCACATATTAATACAGTCAGCTGACGTTAGACGCCATTTTGTCAGCCATTTCCTATATGGATCCACTGCCAGTGTCTGCACAGTTATAGTACACCCCATCTAGCTTCTCCTTCTCTGCCCGGGATTAGTAAACAATTACGAATCCCGAAAAAACGGTATCCGGGTGGATGAGAGACTGTCTAGCGGGCCGGTTAGCATCCAAAAGACCTCTACCAGGCGCTTTGTCCCCGAGGACAGAAGCGACAAAAGTCAGCCATGGCTTTGAAGATTGTTAAAGGGAGCATCGATCGGATGTTCGATAAAAATCTTCAAGATTTAGTACGTGGAATTAGGAATCACAAGGAAGATGAGGTAAAACGATTAGCTGTGTTTTCGGAAATGTCTGATTACCACTGTCAGTAAGTCAATGTTTGTAACATATCTCATTGCTAAATATTCTGGTTAGCCAGCTACAATAGCTCACCTATTAGATAGCCATTCCAACCTTATGCTAGCTGTCTACCCGGTATGCTATCCACATAGCTAAATAACTAAGGCGTCTTGTCATGAAGTTAATCAGGACTGAGTAGGCAACCGAATATAAACTCTGGTAGTATTAGTTAACTCGGTAACTGTCAATGTGCCATTGCTCGATAATCGTAATTTGGCTAGCAAGCTAACATTAGCAGTTTATCGCCACTACATAGCTAGCTACTCATTTAGCAGATGGGTTTTATCCAAAGCGCACTTTATTTTGTTTCGTACTGGTCCTCTGTGGGACTCGAACCCACAACCCTGGCGTCGCAAGCACTTATTCTACAAACTGAGCCACACGGGACCCTTCAAATATTATGGTTCTTGCACGAAATACTACTTATAACCAGTTGTGAAACGCTACCTTTTTACTGCTCATGGCAACTGCTTTCAGGTGAAGCTAATGACAACTAAGAGGCTAACTAGCAGTAACGTTAGCTAAGTTTATCCACCTCAGCTGATGTGATCAGGATGATGCGCGTAATAATACTTTTCCTTCAGCACTATTTTTCTCTTATTTGCTAATTGACAGTAGCTAGATAAAAATGGTGAGTTCCCTTTGTGTATATTCATCTCATATTGCATTAATAAAAACAGTGACATGCAAACAAAGTCTAGACGATTTTGTAGGCCTCGCTCTACAGCGTCATGTCAGTGACAACGTTGCATAGGTAGACGAAAGGATGCTTCTGACTGGAAAAACAGAGGTCCTTTTATCCAAACTACTATACTTTCGCCACCTTTTTTAATTCATTTTGTTTGTACAGTTGTGGGAAATAGGTGAAGTGACACCTCCGAAGAGTCAGACCGCAGATTACCGGATGCTAGGTTTATGCAAATTGTAGATTTCATAATCATGCTTTATTAATATGGCTGTAGACTATACTAGCTATGTATACTGTGTTAGCAACATCAGAGGACATCCAATGTGGTGTGGAAAAAAGTAGTATTAAGTATTGCCATAACAGGGAACAGCCTCATAACGGTTGATTATAGTTCCCTGTGGTATGACAGCTTTTATGGTAGGAAATGCTCCTGTCTTCATGGGTGTCACACCAGTGTTTTCAGGATGATGCTGTGTTCTGCAAATTAGATCATCAAAGAATCAGCATCATCACAGAGGGTGACAGTGGGTTGGCCTATAGTCTGTCCAATAGAGGGCACTGTTTGAATGAGATATGGAGGTGGAAGTTGCTCCAGAATGAATTCCTTAGTTTTAAACCGATTTTAAGTTTAGGAAATGATGTCACTTAGTGGAGACCATTATGCTGTTAGGCTGGATGTATTGCTACCATTCAAAAAATTATGCCAGTCAGTAGCTAGGACATAGGGAGTCTCTTATTGCAGAAGTTTCTTGAGCAGAAGAGTGAGCTGGACCAATGTTGAATTGGGAAACACTCAAACGGGACAGTTTTATCTCCATCTCTTCATTCAAAGACTCAATCATGGACACTCTTACTGACAGTTGTGGCTGCTTTGTGTGATGTATTGTTGTCTCTACCTTGCCCTTTGTGCTGTTGTCTGTGCCCAACAATGTTTGTATCCTGTTTTGTGCTGCTACCATGTTGGGCTGCTGCCATGTTGTTGCTACCATGTTGTTGTGTTGCTACAATGCTGTGTTGTCATGTGTTGCTGCCATGCTATGTTGTCTTAGGTTTCTCTTTACGTAGTGTTGTTTCTCGTTGTGATGTGTGTTTTGTCCTCTCCTATATTTTTATTTAATTTATTTGTATATTTAATTCCAGCCCCCATCCCCGCAGGGGGCCTTTTTCCTTTTGGTAGGCCGTCATTGTAAATAAGAATTTGTTCTTAACTGACTTGCCTTGTTAAATAAAAAATGGATAGCTGCTGCTGGATTCCACAGAGCTATGGTGGCCACTGAAGAATCATTTGCCCAGTCAGTTATCTGGCAAAAGAAAGTAAATGTTTTGTCATGTGCTTTTTCATTGCTTAGCCAGACTGACAAAGCATGATATCTTTGACCACTGTACTAAACCATGATCTTTTGATTCAGGTCCTAATGTGGTCCCCTTTGTGTAACTTAACCCTGCTTACTAAGTTAAGGTGTTGGTTACCCAGCCAACAGTGGACAGCTCACTGAAATATTAATGCCTTGTGTGTGTTCTCTCCAGACCTGGACTCTATTTGCTTTATGCATGTAGGGATATAATACAGCTACACCTATTATACTTAGTCACTCCCTCATTTAAAAGGGAAGCAAATCTAAAAAGGTGTTAAGGCACACAATGCAACTGATACTAAATTGTAGAAGACAATAATATGTAACACTAACAGGGATGTTATGGGCTCCTGAGTAGCGCAGCGGTCTAAGACACTGCATCTCATTGCTAGAGGTGTCACTACAGACCCTGGTTCGATTCCAGGCTGTATCACAACCGGCCATGATTGGAAGTACTATAGGGCGGCGCACAATTGGCCCAGCATTTGTTAGGGTTTGGCCGGGGTAGGCTGTCATTGTAAATACGAATTGGTTCTTATCTGACTTGCCTAGTTAAATAAAGGTAAAAATATATAATTATTATCCTGTCCCTGGAAGAAGAACAGTGTCTGAGAAGGTCCCTCCACTGTCTCCCTGTACCTCCTGGAGAACCTGCTGTGCTAGCACAATGTAGGCCTTGGCTGTTTCAATAGGATCTGAATTGGTCGTTGAATTGGTCGTTGAGTCAGAATGTGATAGGAGAGCACTCTGGTGATTCAGAGCATGGTCCTGTGTGTCCATGCTCTGCAGCCTGGTTGCAAGTATAATGTGCAGAGTACAACCCCCCCCCTCCCTCTTCCCCCTGTCACTGTCTCATGACTGCAGACACATGACCAGCACACTTGTATTATAGAGCTCTCTGTGTGTGTGTTCCAAGGTTCTGTTCCACCAATGTTTTACTCTGCTCTATCAGAAAGTCTAACCAGGCTAAACAATCTCTGTGTAGCAGATAAATGTAGCATTAAACCTTGAAATAAAGGTTACTCACTACTTATTCTTTAATTCCAAGTTCAGAATAAAACCCATTCAACCGTATACTGAAAACCCTAACAAGCCTAAAACATTTCTGATCAGAAGCTCTGTTTGATTATCCTTTATTTTATAGATTTATAAAATTAATGACATTTCAAATGCCCTTACGATTTCTCCCCTTAGACTATTTGTAAACTGGTTAACTGAGGTCAACCAGGAGAGGAAAGTAAAGTATCATGTGGAGGTTGTCATTGCTCTGTCTGTTCCTCTGTCTCTTCTCAGGCTAAGTACATCTCCACCTGCATTGATGAGATCAAGCAGGAGCTCAAGCAGGACAACATTGCTGTCAAGGCCAATGCTGTGTGCAAACTCACCTACGTAAGACCACAGACCAGCACCCCTCACTAAAACTGCCGTTACTGAATTTGCCCTCACTGAAACTGCCCTCACAGTGAACAACACAGAGATGCGCAACCAAAAACACTAGCTATATATCCTTGGCCTACTATGCATACTTTTTCACTTGATAGCATGTACTTTGAATACTGCCGTACTCAGGAAAAGCTCTTTGATAATGGATTTAGCTCTCACTGTCCACAGGGACAGCATAGTGGATGTTCAATGCCCTCTCCCCTGGTGTGTTAACAGTTACAGATGCTGGGCTATGACGTCAGCTGGGCTGCATTCAACATCGTGGAAGTCATGAGTTCCTCCAAATTCACATACAAGGTGAAAAAGTGAAATAATGTGCTATTATAATGTTGGTATTTGAGAATGTTCTACTCGAGATATAATTAGCCTTAGGTCAGAGGTTTAACATGTGCTCTCTCCTCCAGAGAATTGGTTACCTGGCTGCCTCCCAGTGCTTTCATGAGAGCACTGATGTCATCATGCTGACAACCAATCAGATCCGAAAGGTCAGTGTTGCTTTTTTCCCCTTACTTTTGGCCTGCTGGTCTCTGATTAAAGACCAGTTCTGATACCTGCTATTTCCTCCCCTCTCCTTCTATTTTTCTCTCCTCTTTCGCTTTCTCTCTCCCTATTTTTCATATTTTTTTCCCTCTCAGGATCTGAGCAGTCCTAACCAGTACGACACTGGTGTGGCTCTCACTGGCCTCTCCTGCTTCGTGACCCCTGACCTGGCTCGGGACCTGGCCAATGACATCATGACTCTTGTGAGTCACATTCTCAAGTTCTTTCTACACATTTTTGTCTGTTTCATGCTTCTCTGACCTATCTCTGTTTGTGCTACAGATGTCCCACACAAAGCCGTACATCAGGAAGAAGGCAGTCCTGATTATGTACAAGGTGTTCCTGAAGTACCCAGAGTCTCTGCGCCCTGCTTTCCCCAGGCTGAAGGAGAAACTGGAAGACCCTGACCCTGGTGAGATAGACTACCTAGTACCTACCTACTTCTCTGTTGGTTGGGGCCAGACAGATTTTTTTGTATCACCTTGAATCATAAATTATGCAATAACTAAGGAATATAGTGTCTTAACTGGTGGAAGCTTTTTCAAATTATTTGAATGCATTTCACCTCATTCGTATCATAATGTCCTTCAGCATGGATTTTGTTGATCTCATCTCAACACTCCCTGTGTGATGCCTCTGTCCTGTAGGGGTCCAGTCAGCGGCTGTTAATGTCATCTGTGAGCTGGCCAGGAGAAACCCTAAGAACTACCTGTCTCTTGCTCCACTCTTCTTCAAGCTCATGACCTCCTCCACCAACAATTGGGTCCTCATCAAGATCATCAAGCTGGTGAGTGAACAGGGAGCTGTGGGAATGAATGTGTGTCAGTAACAAATTATTGCCAAGTATCACAACATGGAGAGGTGTTGCTCCATTAGTGTGTTGTGTGTTTCAGTTTGGTGCCCTCACACCTCTGGAGCCTCGCTTGGGGAAGAAGCTGATTGAGCCCCTAACAAACCTCATCCACAGGTAAAACACACACACAGAGATCCAACCAATAGGTGTTTTGTTCAATCCCTATAACAAAATGTTGTCTGATGAAAATAATGACCTTCTGTTTATCCCTACTCCTTTTCTTACTCCTTCTTCCTCTCTCACAGTACATCGGCTATGTCACTTCTATATGAATGTGTCAACACTGTAATAGCAGGTCAGTATTCGTCTTCTCACTTCTTCTTTTTGTAGGTACATTTTAGTCTGTGCCGGGTGTAGGCATCCCTCTTTGTGAAGCTTGCGTATTAACTGAAGATGTGGGCAAGCCCAGTTATTTCTGACTCGTAATAAAAACACAATATTCTCTGTGCTATGTTTATAATCTTCAGTGTGGGCAGTTGTTTTTTTAGTGTCTGTGATGTGCCACTGAGGAGGTTGTGTTGACTATGCGGTTTGTTTTATGTGAAGTGAAAAACATCACTGTGCTTTTAAGATTGCAGCTCGTGATAAGTTGTTTTTGACAAGTTTGTAGAGTTGTTGTCACAGCAGGATCTGATTGTCGTTGTCCTCTGTTACAGTGTTGATTTCCCTGTCCTCTGGGATGCCAAATCACAGTGCTAGTATTCAGGTAAGTTTCAGCCGTCATGCCCACACTTTCTCTTCTAGCTAATGATGTTAACCCTTTCCACTCCAATTTGATGACGATGCATGTTTAAACCATGAATCTTTTTTAATTCTTTGTTTTTACCATAAGTCTTTTTCAAAAGATGAACAACAGATCAAACAGGCTAGTGCAACTGAATAAAATGTGTGATTTTATAGCTCCTAAAATGTCTAGATGCATGTATTTGATGTACAAAGACATCAGCTGGAATATACGGTCACTTTTTCCCCAAAACAGTTGCGGTGCCCAAATTATATTACTAACACTGGACCTGAATTGATTTTAATGGCACTTTCCCTTCCCTTCCTCCCTTCTCTCTATCCTTAGCTCTGTGTCCAGAAACTGCGAATCCTGATTGAAGACTCGGACCAGAACTGTGAGCCCTCTGTCAATGCCTGCAGTGTGTCATTCTCTCATTGTCTGTGTGTTTCTGAGTAGCCACCCATCTAGCTTCCAACAACCTAGATCCCAAACTCTGGATAACTCGACATTTTGATCATGGTCCCACACAGGGGGCTGTTTTACATTTCACTGCACATAGTTGCAGTTGTGACTGTATCAAATGGTAGGGTTTTGTCTTTATCCATTTATACATCTCTACTTCATCAGGCTATTTAGTTTTTAAACTTTCAGTATATTTGATAAGTCATTCATTGGTCTAACAGGTTACGGCTAACAGTAAGTTAAACCATCTACGATCATTATGTTGATGCAGCTGGTGACTCGAGTTATCTGGGCCCCTTAGTAGGTTGTGTGTAGATTAGATATATACGTTGGCAGCTATGTCTTGTTTTACATTTGAGTTCTCGACTGTTTCGCTAGTTAGGCTCATAACATCAACCCCCCTTGCTCACATTTGACACCACTTTAGTCTCAAACATCATAGAGTTTACTAGGCTTCTCCTGACCTTTTCTGATGAAACCAAACCTGTATCTGCACAACAGCATTTCACCTCAAGGTCACATTCACACACATTGATCCATAAACCTGATATGCAGCTATCTGTGCCTGAGATATCAACAGCCCAGATAATAATTGGATGTTATAATATGCCTGATTCAGCAACAACAAAAAATCTTATTGGATTATTGCACAATGGCTACATATACCTAGGACTCAAGTTGGTGGCAAAAAACAAAACGTCCATGTGTATATGTTGTCTCGTGTCTGTTCTCCATCGTTTTGTGTTTCTTTGTATTTTCCTTTTCTTTGTTTTAATATATGTGAAAATATCAGGTAGTCAGTCAGACCACGTTTTGTATACTATACTGTGTAGACAGTCATATTATATAAGAGAGGCATTTAGAATAGGGATAACGGCCTACAGTAATGTAATCAGTGAGGTTTCAGCGGCTGAGAGGGGATAGTGAAGACAGCCAAAGAGACCTAGATTGTTCAAGATATTTTGGGTGACCAATATACCTCTTGTGCTCTAAGACAGGGCGGTAGGCTATAGCCATAAGATAATGTCTACTGCGGAGTGTAAAGGCATGCTGTATGGCTCGTAGTACAGTCTCCATAGTGCACAGCCTCTAGTCTAGTGCATAGGGAAGTAGAGTAGAAGGCCCAGTGTATAGTGCCCTGGCCACTGAGTGTGTTGTCTTTGTCCATAGTGAAGTACCTGGGCCTGCTGGCCATGTCCAAGATACTGAAGACTCATCCCAAGTCTGTCCAGTCCCACAAGGACCTCATCCTGCAGTGTCTGGATGACAAGGACGAGTCCATCCGCCTGAGGGCTCTAGACCTGCTCTACGGCATGGTGCGGATAAGGGAAAGGGGGATAACTAGTCAGTTGTCCAACTGAATGTATTCAACTGAAATGTGTCTTCCGCATTTAACCCAACCCCTCTGAATCAGAGAGGTGCGGGGGGCCTTAATCGACATCCACGTCTTCGGCGCCTGGGGAACTGCCTTGCTCAGGGGCAGAACAACAGATTTTTACCCTGTCAGCTCTGGGAGTCGATCCAGCAACCTTCTGGTTACTGGCCCAATGCAATAATCACTAGGCTACCTGTCATAGCACATGGTCATTGAAAACACACTTACCCTAACCCCATGTCTTCACCACACCTATACCTAGCCTAGCGATTAGAGTGATGGGCCAGTAACCGAGAAGGTTGCTGGTTTGAATACCTGAGCTGACAAGTTGAAGAAATCTGTCGGTGCACTTGAGCAAGGCACTTAACCCTAATTTGCTCCACCTATTAAGGCTGACCCTGTAAAACAACACATTTCACTGCACCTATCCGGACAATACAACATTTTTCGATCTACTCATGGGGAAATGTCTTTAGCTCAAGAACCTCCCTGATTCTATTGATAGCCTAATGCCTCCAGGGGGGTACACTACCTACCTGGTTTGAGGAGGTAACTTTGGACAACTCTGAGTTCACCTCGGGATAACCTCTAACATGAAATTGGCTCACCTTTTAGCCAGGTGAATTTATATGGCAACGAATGCTTCAGAACTAACCTGCGTCGGTGAAGGCTAACTCCATTTATCCTGAGTGAAGTCTGAGCTGTGAGTTGAGGACCAGTGAAATCAAATTCTCTCGCAAATGTTTATTTATTTGAGGAAGAGACCGATTTTAAAATAAATAAAAAATACCTTTCACATTACATATTTGGTAATGACAGGATGTATTTGAAAGTAAACGCAGAGTAAAACTGATGTTCTAAATTATTTTATTGATAGGAGTGGGTAAGAAGGTGCTGTGTGCATAAGCACAAAGATGGCATTCACTATACGTAATAAAAGCAAGACAGAACTTCTAAAAGCTTATTTCACATCATAGCCTGCTGAATTTGCAAGATGGATTTTCTTTCATGTTGATTTGGTCAAAAATGTAAAAGTGGCACTGACTCGCCCATAGATTGATGTTTCAGCATTGTTCCAATGTGTGGAGTTTGGCGTGTGACGTGCACTCGCAGTTTCAAGCCTGCTAGAGTTAGCAGTTAACAGTTCACCAAACCCACAGTTCGGGACGTTTTGGGGTCAAGGTTAAATTAATTACATTTTAAATGCCATTCATATTGTAAAGCATTCACAATGTTCCTGGCATTGTCTGTTGGGCCAGGATTATTTTGTTGGGCCTCAAGTTCCACTCTGATGCTGCGTATGTAACCATGTGGGTCGTGGGAATTTACCAGTTGTGAAGTCGTAAAAACCAATTGGATGCATTCATGTGATTTTTAACTTGTTGTGAAATTTTGAATAACTAATGGCCAGCAAGCTGCGTCAACCATAAACTAAAAGTACAGCTATCATGCTTGTCAGTGGTGGAAAAAGTACCCATTTGTCATACTTCAGTAAAAGTAAAGATACCTTAATAGAAAAGGACAAGTGAAAGTCACCCAGTAAAATCCTACTTAAGTAAAAGTATTAGATTTTAAATATAATAATTTCACATTCCTTATATTAAGCAAACCAGATGGCACAGTTTTCTACAATTTTTTAATTTACGGATAGCCAGGCGCATACTCCAAATGAAGCGTTTGTGTTTTGTGAGTCCGCCAGATCAGAGGGTACCAGATCTCTGACATGCACTGCCAACTGTGGAACCTTATACAGACAGGTGTGTGCCTTTCCAAATCATGTCCAATCAATTGAATATTTTACATTTAAGTCATTTAGCAGACGCTCTTATCCAGAGCGACTTACAATACCACAGATGGACTCCAATCAAGTTGTAGAAACATCTCAAGGATGATCAATGGGAACAGAATGCACCTGAGCTCAATTTTGAGTCTCATAGCGACGGTCTGAATACTTATGTAAATAAGGTATTTCTGTTTTTTATAAAACCTGTGTTCGCTTTGTCATTATGGGGTATTGTGTGTAGATGAGGATTTAGAATAAGGCTGTAACTTAACAATGTGGAAAAAGTAAAGGTGTCTGAATTCTTTCAGAATGCACTTTATTTGAGGAGTCTGCAGACTGCTGCATAGGTGATTCTCGTTGAGCGTGGAGACATAATGGTAACGTTTTGTCCACAACTCTGTCCATCGCTGTTGTAATCTAATGTTCCCAAACTGGAGATTTAAACAATGATTCCTCCTGCATCCTCGAAATCTGGTTTATCGACTCCCTACACTCGCCTATGTTATTAATTTTATTATGTGAAGTTTTAACTATTACATTATTATTATTATTAGTACAGAACTCTTTTCTGGCTGCACCTCACAAAAGGACAATTTCAAATGCGCCAATTTAAGATTTTAATTATGATTACAACGTACGCATAGGCTCTAGTATTATAAGAGAATATCCTGAAATGTTTTTTCAGATTTAGTTGAGGCATAGGCCTACAACGCAGTAGGCATAGCTTATAGGCCTAGTGTTTATATATTTTTAGGCATTTTTTTTTTTTTGGATTCACATTGCAGACCGAATTGAAGTCCCTGGTACGAATGTGAACCGTTACACCCCTAGTTAGCGGCAGGCGGATGAGCAATATCCACCATTGTAGTACGGATGAACCCTGAGCTGGAATGTGAAGCTAGCTAATTTCAGAAACGCCTGGGTACATCTAGCTACATACTGGTAACAGTACCGTTTCTGATTGCCCCATGCCTCTGTTTCGCATTGACTATTTGTGTCCTCCCAGGTGTCCAAGAAGAACTTGATGGAGATAGTGAAGAAGCTGATGTTGCACGTCGACAAGGCTGAGGGAACCACTTACCGAGATGAGCTGCTCACCAAGATCATCGACATCTGCAGTCAGAGCAATTACCAGTACATCACCAACTTTGAATGGTCAGTACAACTTACTGGAGGGGCCTATAATTGTCTCTGGTTCTTTACACACTTTTAAACTCATACTTTCTGTGATCATGAGTCTCTGTGTGTCAGGTAGCGTTGAAAGACTCGGTTAACGCTTTGCAGTAATGTGTCCTGCTGTATTGTACTCTATATGCTGATCGGCTCTTACCTATACGTATTTTTAAGTTATTTGTAAATAGTTCAAGGTTTTTGTCATCTTTTTTGGAATTACCTGCCATTTAGGGGCCTACCTTCCACTCACCTGTCTCTGAAGTACATCCGTCTGACTCTGTCCTGTGTCCATCTCTCAGGTACATCAGTATCCTGGTGGAGCTGACCCGTCTGGAGGGCACGCGGCATGGCCACCTCATTGCCTCCCAGATGCTGGACGTGGCCATTCGGGTCAAGGCCATCCGAGCCTTTGCTGTGGCCCAGATGGCTACTCTACTGGACAACGCCCACCTGCTTACCGGCAACACACAGCGCAACGGCATCTGTGAGGTTCTCTATGCCGCCGCCTGGATCTGTGGAGAGTTCTCAGAGTATGTATTCATATCTATTCCTCTTCATATCATATCTATTCCACACGCTTTCTAGCGAGACTGTTTTCCACTAACTAGCTAATATCAGGCCAGTTCAGCCCTATATCATTGGCTTATCCCTCATCCAGTACCATCCTCCATCTCCCCACAGACACCTGGAGGAACCCATGGCAACTCTGGAGGCCATGCTGCGGCCCAAGGTGGCCACCCTGCCGGGCCACATCCAGGCCGTGTACGTGCAGAACGCTGCCAAGCTGTTTGCCACGGTGTTGCGCGGCCAGGAGGGGGCACCAGCGGACAGCACGGTGGCCCAGGAGACCAGCCAGCTGCTCATTGACAGGCTGCCTCTGTTTGTCCAGAGTTCCAACCTGGAGGTGCAGGAGAGGGTGAGTCACACATCTAACCTCCGGGGGCTATTGGCCATTTGAAAGGCGAATACCTTTTTCACTATGCATCTCTCTTTGCCCCCCCCTCATTCCTCTCCCCTCCCCAGGCTTCATGCATCCTGCAGCTGGTGAAGTACATCCAGAAGCTGCAGCAGAAGGATGTGGAGGTAGCTGAGGAGGTGACAGCTCTGTTTGCTGGGGAGCTCAACCCTGTGGCCCCCAAGGCACAGAAGAAAGTACCTGTTCCTGAAGGGTCAGTCTGCCTGCTGCTCTCTTACTCACAATGCTGTTAAATGAAGCTTATAGTGATGCACAACATAATACATATATTTTTTTATAGTACTACTTTATGCAGCCCATTACACAATTTTAGATATTGCAAAGTAGCTTTGTTTTTTAGTCTGTCTTGCAGACTATCGAATGTCAGTCTGTCTGAGTCGTATATAAAGTGCATACACAACATCAACAGAGACTTACTGATTCCATTTAAGCACTAAACACATCCCTATTGGACAGTACAGCTGGTGAGAATGTGTTATCTTGGTTTTGTCCCCAGTCTGGACCTGGATGTGTGGATCAACGAGCCTCCGTCTGGGAGTGAGTCTGAAGATGAGGGCAGGAAGTCCAAGGGGAAGGCTGTGTTTGCCAAGGAGGAGTCCAGACACACCAAGCCACGCTACACTGAGGTGGACGAGAAGGAACTGGCCAAGGTAAGATGGCAATGTATAAGACAATCACTGCTGTAGACCTAGTGATATACAAGCTCCTCAGTTCTTTCATCAGTTGATCTGGTGTTAAATGTTTGCTGACCCTAAAACGATCAGACACCGAAGAGGTACACTGGTACACACCACTCAACCATAATATAAACACAATAGAGTTTTCATATGACTGACTTTATGCTGTTTCTCCCTCCCTCCAGAGGAGAGAAGTAAGGAAGGCAGAGCAGGCCAACAACCCATTCTACATCAAGGCCTCCCCCTCCTCTCAGAAGGTACGCAGAGCATCATTACCCAATTGGCAGCTAGTCTTGTGTGTTATCCTGACTCTTGCAGAAATGTGATTAATTACACATTTCAAACTACTCCCATCTAAATATGATCATTTTAATGGACTAGGAGCCTTTGTTATGTTCTTCACATTCGTGTGTTATAGTTCCTGTGTGTAACACTTGTTTCTGTGTGTGTGTGTGTGCAGGTGTACCAGGATGGTGTTGGTGTGGAGCACATTCCAGTGGTGCAGATTGACCTCAGTGTGCCTCTTAAGGTCCCAGGTCAGTCTCCTCTGGCCACTAGATTATAAACTACTGATTTCAATGTACAATGTATCAGTGAGTGGTTTGCACACAGCACTCTGTATCAAAACCTAACCCATCTCCCTTTTTCTCTCTTCGCCTCTGTCATACCTTAACCCCTCTACTGTACCTCTCTGTCATAACTTATCCCCTCTACTGTACCCCTCTCTCATCTCTCTCTGTCGTAACTTAACCCCTCTACTGTACTTCTCGCTCTGTAACATAACTTAACCCCTCTTTCTCCTTCCTTCGCGCTCTCTCTTTCTTTCTCCCTCCCGTTTGGTTTAGGGATGCCAATGTCAGATCAGTATGTGAAGCTGGAAGAGGAGCGTCGGGAGAAAAACAAGGCAGACAAGAAGAAGAAGGACAAGAAGAAGAGGGAGAAGGGCGAGAAGGGCCGCCGGAGGAGGGGGGACTCTGGCCCAGAGAGCGAGGAGGACATCACCCCCGCACACATGGTGGACATCGTCACTGAGGAGATGCCAGAGGTAGGGGTTTACACATGGTGTTCAGAGTAGAGGTCTTCATGGATCCAAAAGTTGACCTATTCCGAAATGGACATGGGACTTTCCCACCCAGACTCGAAATGCATCAATATAAAAATAAAAAAAATAGAGAGACCAGTTCCGTATAGATCTGGTCAAATCCAGACCTGGTACGATCTGAGTGATGGAAGCAGCTGAAAATGTACTTTTCCCCCCCTAAGCGACTATTAACCAGAGCTGATAAAGCGCGAGAGGATTGGAGGTGCCGCTCTAGCAGGCGGGGGAGTGAGCGAGTGACACGGGGAGCAGGGAGGGAGAGACTAGAGACAGAAGCCAACCAACAAGCTGACTCACTATAGTAGACTAATAGCTGCCATAGCTAGGTTATTTATCATCAAATATGATTACATAGCACCTGTCTTGACAGCATCAAACCGGGAGAAGCTAGTTATGCTAACTAACGTTAGCTAGCTAGGCTAACTGAGGCTGCAGTGCATGCACTTTCTCATTCTACAGTTACAAATACCAACAACTCCATTCAGAATATTAAGCATCAGCCTACCTGTTGGCTCTTGGTTGTTGTAGCCTATCCTTCTCCTTTTAATTCTATCTTCCATTCATTTGTTATCCTCTGACTTTTTCCACACTGACTGTAGCCTATTGCTGCTTTGACTTATGATTGGCCAGCAGCAACAACAACAAGCTACACGCACCACACTCCACTCTCGCGAAAAGAAAGAGCAGCAGCATAAATTATTACATTTCTCTCTACTGCAGCAGTCACGTTCGATCTGTATGGGCCCTTCTGAACACGTCAGTTAAAATTACAAATACCAACAACTCCATTCAGAATATTAAGCATCAGCCTACCTGTTGGCTCTTGGTTGTTGTAGCCTATCCTTCTCCTTTTAATTCTATCTTCCATTCATTTGTTATCCTCTGACTTTTTCCACACTGACTGTAGCCTATTGCTGCTTTGACTTATGATTGGCCAGCAGCAACAACAACAAGCTACACGCACCACACTCCACTCTCGCGAAAAGAAAGAGCAGCAGCATAAATTATTACATTTCTCTCTACTGCAGCAGTCACGTTCGATCTGTATGGGCCCTTCTGAACACGTCAGTTAAAATTACACCTACCCAAGAGCTGTGACAATCATATCAGATCTGACCCAGACCTGTGACATTATTTAGAATTCTGGATTGGGTCTCGGATATTCGGGTACAGGTGGATCCGTGAAGACCTCTAGTTCAGAACGTTTCATATAGGAATTTAAGGGGGAAAAAGAGAGCCCAAAACCTCATGAAAGTGGCTCAGGCCAAGAAGCCATAAAACATTATTGAGTGGTAATTCACATTTTAATTTCATATTAAATGCAAGGATGTTATTTTGCACTGTCACTAACTCAACTCTCTTCCTGTCTCAGAATGCCTTACCCAGTGATGACGACGACAAAGATCCCAACGACCCCCACAAAGCTCTGAACATCGACCTGGACAAGTGAGTTCACTCATCACTGACCTCTGTATTACAGCTGTCCACTAATGGATTAGTATGAAAGCGCAGGCTATATAAACAGGCTGTGCTATTATATACTCTGCGGGGGTGTATAATCTCTTCCTGGCACCAATGATGAGAGATTGGTGCTAGTGCTGCCCTGGCCAGGCCCTTCCCATCCACACACACTCTCTCTCACTGTGCTCTGCTCTGTGGTTCTCTCCCTCTGTCTCTCTCATGCACACACACCTCTCTGTCCCCTTGCCCGAGCAGTTTGCTGGCAGCATCTCGCAGGTGAGTACATTCTCAGTGTCAGGAGGCCACGTCTGGGCCTGCATACTAAACTGACTGATCTGCTGTCTGTCTCAGTCTCACGCCTGCCCCCTCCCACTAACATAGCATTACTCTCTCTCTTCATCTGATTCTCTCGCTCTCCGTTTGGGCATGACGTGACTTTACAGTTTAAAGTTTGATCCCAGTGTTCAACTACTCGATTTTCTCCCTCTCAGCCCTACTCCATTTGAAACCTTCTACAAGCTCCCTTCAGAATATCAGCATTCCCTCCTTCCAAAACTGTTATTGTGGCAGGAGCTGAAGAAAAGCGCTCTTCTCACTAACTTAAACTCTCATCACATCAATCTGTTTTATTGATTTCTCAGTGGAACTGCTGATTTTCTGAAGTCCTAACTCAATCGCCAGTACTACTCCAGGACGGCTACAGTGCTGCTCTTATTTTAATCCTCACCCAATTCATTGGTCTTCAACATAATGTTAATTGCTAATTATTTGATTAACCTGTTAATGGGAGTGTTCCTCCTGACCCCCCCCCCCCCTCTTTTGAAGGTTTGTGTTTGAGATGTCGTGCACCTGAGTGGAGGGCTTTGTCTCAACTAGCTTCCTTTCCTAAAAGGAGACAAGGAAAATAGGCTAGTTAACACTTGATGCAGCCAATGGCTGTGGTTTGACCAGAATCCTCATGCACACGCAGGGCTGTGGTTTTAAGTGTGTCTACTTCTCTTTGTGCTCTCAGGCCTCTGGCAGACAGCGAGAAGAAACTGCCAGTCAGGTCACACCGTCCCGACGAGGTCCTCAAGAGCCCCATGGAAGACAGGCAGGTGGTGGAGGTTGCACCAGAGCCCAAGAAAAAGACAGGAAAGGAGAAGAAGGAGAAGAAGGACAGGAAGGTTTGGCTCCATCTTTATTTCTTAAGAATATTTTTCATATTTTTGACGTCTGTTTCCGTAGTATTTGAGACCTTATTGACTTGAGGATTGTGTTTTTTTGTAATTGTAGAAGAGTAAAGAAAAGAAGAAAAAACACAAACAAGAGGAGGATCTTATGGGTGCTGGGTCAGAGGAGCCTGTCCAACCAGAAGAGACCAAGGAGGTGGCAGCCCCGCTTCCTGCCTCTACACCAGAGGTATGACGTCACAAAGGGAGGGACTATATATATATATATATATGTCTGTCTGTCTGTCTTCGGAAAGTATTCTGAATTTTTCCACATTTTGTTAGGTTACAGCCTTATTCTAAAATGGATTAAATATTTTTTTCCCCTCATCAATCTAGAAACAATACCCCAAAATGATAAAGCAAAAACAGGTTTTTAGAACTGTTGGCTAATTTATAAAATACAAAAAAAATTAAATATCACATTTACTTAAGTATTCAGACCCTTTACTCAGTACTTCGTGGATGCACCTTAGGCAGTGATTATAGCCTCGAGTCTTCTTGCGTATGACGCTACAAGCTTGGCATACCTGTATTTGGGGAGTTTCTCCCATTCTTCTGCAGATTCTCTCAAGCTGTGTCAGGTTGGATGGGGAGTGTCACTACAGCTATTTTCAGGTCTCTCCCGAGATGTTCGATCGGGTTCAAGTCCAGGCTCTGGCTAGGCCACTCAAGGACGTTCAGAGTCTTGTCCCGAAGCCACTGCTGCGTTGTCTTGGATGTGTGCTTAGGGTCGTTGTCCTGTTGGAAGGTGATCCTTCATCCCAGTCTGAGGTCCTGGGCGCTCTGGGAAAGGTTTTCATCAAGGATCTCTCTGTACTTTGCTCTGTTCAGCTTTCCCTTGATCCTGACTACTCTCCCATTCTCTGCCACTGAAAAACATCCCCACAGCATGATGCTGCCACCATACTTCACCGTAGGGATGGTGCCAGGTTTCCTCTATACGTGACGCTTGGCATTCAGTTCAAAGAGTTCAATCTTGGTTTCATCAGACCAGAGAATCGTATTTCTCATGGTCTGAGAGTCTTTAGGTGCCTTTTGGCAAACTCCAAGCGGGCTGTCATGCATTTCTCTGAGGAGACTGCTTCTGTCTGGCCACTCTACTATAAAGGCCTGATTGGTGGAGTGCTGCAGAGATGGGAGAACCTTCCAGAATGACAACCATCTCCACAGAGGAACTCTATAGCCCTGTCAGAGTGACTCCAATAAAGTTGTAGAAACATCTCAAGGATGATCAATGGAAACAGGATGCATCTGAGCTCAATTTCGAGTCTCATAGCAAAGGGTCTGAATACTTACAGTACCAGTCAAAAGTTTAGACACACCTACTCATTCAAGGGGTTTTCTTTATTTTGACTATTTTTTACATTGTAGAATAATAGTGACGAGATCACAACTATGAAATAACACATATGGAATCATGTAGTAACCAAAAAAGTGTTAAAGAAATCAAAAAAAAAATATATTTTTTCGAGATTATTCTAACCCTTTGCCCTGATGACAGTTTGCACACTATTGGCATTCTCTCAACCAGCTTCATGAGGTAGTCACCTGGAATGCATTTCAATTAACTTTTTAGGGATAGGGGGCAGCATTTTCACTTTTGGATGAATTGGTGGCCATATTTAACGGTCTCCTACTCTGTCCCAGATGATAATATATGCATATTATTATTACTATTGGATAGAAAACACTCAGAAGTTTCTAAAACGTTTGAATTATGTCTGTGAGTATAACAGAACTCATATGGCAGGCAAACTTCCAAACAGGAAGTGAAAGTTCTGAAAAGGGTCGATGTGAAAGTCATCGCCTATTCAAATCCCTGTAATTTATGGATCTGTTTGCACTTCATACGCCTTCCACTAGATGTCAACAGTCAGTAGAATGTGGAATGAAGCCTCTAGTGTGATGTGGGACCGGATGGGAGGGGAATGAGTCAGTGGTCTGGCAGAATGGTAGTTTCTAGTCACGCACGCTAGTCATGGAATGCAATGTGTGCCATTACTTTTACAGACATGAAGAAATGCTCCGGTTGGGACGTTATTGGATATATATGATAACAACATCCTGAAGATTGATTCTCAACTAAGTTTGACCAGTTTATTCGACTTGTAATAACTTTTTGAAGTTTTCGTCCGACGTTTGCCTTCACATGCGCCAGTGTTTGGACACGTGTACTACACATGCTAGCTAAAGTTACTAATTTGACATAAGTAATGGACATTATCGAACAAAAAAAAACGATTTATTGTGGAAATAGGATTGGCATTGCATTCTGATGAAGATAATCAAAGGTAAGGGAATATTTATGTTGTTGGAGTCAACAGATATATTTAATATTTCTGTTGACTCCAACATGGCAGAGAAATTTTATTTATATTTGAGCGCCGTCTCAGATTATTGCATGGTGTGCTTTTTACAAAAGTTTAAAAAGAATCTGAGACAGCGGTTGCATTAAGAACCAGTGTATCTTTAATTATATGTAAAACATGTATCTTTCATTAGTTTATGATGAGTATTTCTGTTATATGACGTGGCTCTCTGTAATTACTCCGGATATTTTGGAGGCATTTCTGAACATGGCGCCAATGTAAACCGAGATTTGTGGATATAATTATGCCCATTATCGAACAAAACATAAATGTATTGTGTAACATGATGTCATATGAGTGTCATCTGATGATGTTCAAAGGTTAGTGATTAATTCTATCTCTATTTCTGGGTTTTGTGAAAGCTATCTTTGGCTGGGAAAAATGTCTGTGTTTTTTGGATTTGGTGGTGATCTAACATAAATATGTTGTGTTTTCGCTGTAAAACATTTAAAAAATCGGACACGATGGGTAGATTAACAAGATGTTTATCTTTCATTTGCTGTATTGGACTTGTTAATGTGTGAAAGTTACATATTTCAAAAAAATATTTTTGAATTTCGCTGGCTGCCTTTTCAGCGGAATGTTAGGGGGGGTTCCGCTAGCGGAACGCGTGTCCTAGAAAGGTGTGCTTTGTTAAGTAGTGGATTTTTTTTCCTTCTTAATGTGTTTGAGCCAATCAGTTGTTGTAAGGTAGGGCTATCTTCTGTATACCAACCCTATTTGGATAGCCCTATTTGGTCAAAGACCATGTCCATATTATGGCAAGAACAGCTCAAATAAGTAAAAGAGAAATGACAGCCCATCATTACTTTACGACATGAAAGTTACTCAATCTGGATTTTTGTGCAGTCGCAAAACACCAAGCGCTATGATGAAACTGGCTCTCATGAGGACTGCCACATAAAATGAAGACCCAGAGTTACCTCTGCTGCTGAGTACAAGTTCATTAGTTACCAGCCTCAGAAATTGCAGCCCAAATAAATGCTTCAGAGTTCAAGTAACAGACACATCTCAACATCAACTGTTCAGAGGAGACTGCGTGAATCAGGCTTTCATGGTTGAATTGCTGCAAAGAAACCACTACAAAAGGACACCAACAAGAAGAAGATACTTGCTTGGGCCAAGAAACAAGAGCAATGGACATTAGACCTGTGGAAATCTGTCCACATTTTTGACAATTGGTTCCAACTGCCGTGTCTTTCAGACGCAGAGTAGGTGAACGGATGATCTCTGCTTGGGTGGTTCCCACCGTGAAGCATGGAGGAGGTGTGATGGTGTGTGGGTGCTTTGCTTGTGACACTGTCAGTGTTTAATTTAGAATTCAAGGCACACTTAACCAGCATGGCTTCCACAGAATTCTGCAACGCAATATGCCATTCCATCTGGTTTGGTGTTAGTGGGACTATCATTTGTTTTCCAACAGGACAATAACCCAACACCTCCAGGCTGTGTAAGGGCTATTTGATCAAGATGGAGAGTGATGGAGTGCTGTATCAGATGACCTGGCTTCCACAATCACCCGACCTCAACCCAATTGAGATGGTTGGATGAGTTGGACCGCAGAGTGAAGGAATAGCAGCCAACAAGTTCTCAGCATATGTGGGAACTCCATCAAGACTGTTGGAAAAGCATTCCAGGTGAAGCTGTTTGAGAGAATGCCAAGAGTGTGCAAAGCTGGCAAAGGGTGGCTACTTTGAAGAATCTCAAATATAAAATACATTTTGATTTAACACTTTTTTTGATTCCATATGTGTTCATAGTTTGTCTTCACTATTATTCTACAATGTAGAAAATTGTAAGGTACTGTAAGTATTCACACCTGAGTCAATAATTTGTAGAAACACATTTGGCAGCGATTTACAGCTTTTTGGCTTCAAGTCTCTAAACTTTGCACACCTGTGTGCAACATTTGCCCGTTTTTATTATTTTCTAAATTCCTTAAGCTTTGTCATTGGTTGTTGATCACTGCTAGACAACCATTTTTAGGTCTTTCCATAGTTTTTCAAGTAGATTTAAGTCAACTGTAACTCGGCCCCTCAGGAACCTATTCACTGTCTTCTTGGTAAGCAACTCCAGTGTAGATTTGGCCTTGTGTTTTAGGTTATTGTCCTGCTGAAGAGTGAATTCATCTCCCAGTGTCTGGTGGAAAGCAGATTGAACCAGGTTTTCCTCTAGGATTTTGGCTGTGCTTAGCTCCATTCCATTTAATTTATAGCCTGAAAAACCCACCAGTGCTTAACGATTACAAGCATACCCATAACAGGATGCAGCCACCATTATGCTTGAAAATATGGAGAGTGGTATTCAGTAATGTTTGGGGGCAAATTCAATACATAACACTTTGAATTTAGGACAAAAATGTCATTGCTTTGCCAATTTTTTTTGCAGTATTACTTTAGTACCTTGTTGCAAACAGGATAGTTGTTTTGGAATATTATTATTCTGTACAGGCTTCCTCCTTTTCACTCTTGTCAATTCAGTTAGTATTTTGTAGAGTAATTACAATGTTTCATCCTCCATCCTTTTTTCTTATCACAGCCATTAAACTTTAATTGCTTTAGATCCCTGATAGGTTTCATTCTCCCACAACTGAGTTAGGAAGGACACCTTTTATCTTTGTAGTGACTGGGTGTATTGATAAACCATCCAAAGTGTAATTAATAATTTCACCATACTCAAAGAGATATTCTATCAGCTTATTTTTTCTTTTCTTTTTACCAATAGCTACCCTTCTTTGCGAGGCATTAGAAAACCTCCTTGGTCTTTGTGGGTGAATCTGTGTTTGGAATTCACTGCTTGAATGAGGGACCTTACAATGATCTGTATGTGTGGGGTACAGAGATGAGGTAGTCATTAAAAAATCATGTTTGTATGTTAATCTACCTGCGGTGAAACCGCTCAACTTTTACATTGCGTTCAGTCATCTAGTAGACCACAGAGCGACCCACAGGAGCAACCAGAGTCAAGTGCTGCGACCAAGGGCATGTCTATAGATCTACCACCAAGTCAAATCGGGGACCTGAACCAGCGACCTACCGGCCCAAACTCCCAGCCACCAACCATCCAAGACCCCCACCCCCAGTTCCCCGAGAGCTGCCCCTCAACCTCTCCCTCCACCCCGCACCCCAAACCCTACGCCATTTTTTAAATAGATTTGTTTATTTTGAAAAACATAATTCCACTTTGACATTATGGGATATTGTGTGTAGCCAGTGACAAATCTATGTTTAATCCATTTTAAATTCAGGCTGCAACTCAATGTGGAAAAAGTCTAGGGGTGTGAATACTTTCTGAAGGCACTGTTTACTTAATTTAACCTGCATTTAATTCTAATTTCAGGTCAAGGTTTTTCTATAATACAATGAAGGCAGACTGTAGGTCAGATAGACCCTGGTCAACTGTGGGGGCAATAGCATACACAACAGTATTAACAGCATACAAGTCCAGGTTAATTTGGCAATGTAAACAATAAAAAGTACAGGACCCAGAATTGACCCTTGCAGGACACCTTTCGTTATGCTCAGAAAATCTGATTTAACACCATCAGTAGATACACATTGAGTTTTCTGTCCAAGTAATTTTGAAACCATTTACATTCAGCCTGGTGTAGGCCAATTTGAGGAAATCCTCTGAATTAGCAGTGAGTGATCAACAGGCCTTTGACAGATCAATTAAGAGGGCAGCACAATGTTGTCTTTTATCCATACAGTTAACAACATAATTTATAGCTAGGGATGCTGCAAAGATAGGTTTTAGACCAAGTCCTAGCACTGACTGGTGTACATTTAGGATACAGTTCAATGATAAGAAAGATCTTAGCTGAGAATTAATAAAGTATTCTAATATTTTAGCTAGGCAAGAGTTTTTATAAATAGGGTGATTTTATTCATATTTTATTTATTAAAAAAAAAATGTATATATATTATTTAGTTCATAAGGGTCTCCACCTTTTGTGAAGGGGGAGTACATGGACCGCCTTCCAAACATTGGGGATAGTGCCAGAGAGTCATTGGGTTAATGATTCCACAATCTGGGGGGCAGAGAGCTGCAGCAAAAATGCATATCAGCCCCAGTGGATTCCTATTTTATTTTTTGTTACATCAATCTTAAGCATGGCATCTAGTACATCACAGGTAGTAAATTGTTTAAATGAAAACAAAGATTCACTAGAAGTTGACAGTTAACTGTCGAGTCAGCTGGAGGAGGGAAGAGCAGTTGATTGACAGACCAGGGTCAATTAAACCACAGTTTCTCTCAAATAAAAAGCCTGCTGAGATGATAAAAGCATCACTTATCCCATTCTTCTCCGTTAGGATACCAGAGTCAGACAGAACTTGCTAAGGCAGGGAAGAAGATGAATTTGTACGCTTCAGTGCATTTACTGTTTTCCAAAATGTAGAAGGATCCCCAGCAGTCAGAGATGGCGCTTAAAAAGTAGTTTGATTTATCTTTCTTAATCGAGATAGTACATCTGTTTCTCAGTTGTCTGAAAGATTGCCAGTCCACTACAGTCAGTTTTCCTTGCTTTGGCCCAGGCAGGATTTCTCATTAGAATGAGCGCTGAAGGTCTAACCCTTGGTTTTCTCTTTGACTCTGAATTGTTTAAAAGGGGCGTGTTTATCAGCCAGAGGAATGAATATGGAGGATACATTTTCTAGAGCGAACTCTAAGAATAAAGGAGGTAGGGGCTTAATCAGAGTAGAACATGTCATGTAAAAACCATTGAGGATAACTTTAGAATGAGTATTTTGCTGTCTGGTATCTCTAATACATACTATAGGACAATGATCACTGAGATCATATTCCACTAGACAAATATTTATGGGGGTTATTAGAAAGAATTAAATCAATCAATGAGGAGTTAATCAATGCACAATTTATATTCTGTGTAGGGTATTTTGTCACTCCTGTAATTCATCTACATCTATTGTAACTCTGACACAAAATAATTTGCAGCTAAACTAAGAATTTGATTTTAATTAAAATAGTTCATATAATCTGTCACGCAAACAATTTTCTTTTATCATTTTCATTCATCAAACATTGTCATTGCTGCTTTCAAGCCCCCTCCCTTCCTATCAGCAATAAAGATTAAATCAAGTATCAGTATGAGTTCTTAGATTTCAGTGCTGCTAGTCTCTCTTTTGAAATACTTGATTTATTCATGAAAAGAACAGTGTAATCTCTGTATCCATTTTCATGAAGAGGTAGCACTAAAATGTTTAACCTCTCTGGCCCCTCCCTCCCTGTTCTAGGCTTCGGATCTGGATTTCTGGCTCTCAAATGCTCCAGTGCCCTCTAACCCTCAGGTTGAGTTCCTCTCTCTCTTAGTCATTCCTTGTTGTCATTTGTGTCATTTCTAACAGCACCTCTCATGCGTGCTTCTTTCTTTCCTTCTTCCATTCACGCTTCTCTTCTTTCATGCTTACATTACTTCCTGTCTCTCACAGGGCACATAACCCTACTCGTTCTTGGGCTGTGGTTTTCTGTTCTTTGCAATTGTGTTGGTTGTTTTTGTTTTGCTCAGTGTGTGTCTGTTTCTCGTCAGTGGTGGGTTCAGGAGCCTCAGAGTGTCTGGAATCTTGCTGACAGTTCCTGTTGATCAAGTCAAACCACTGCAACAGTAGCACAGCTCTTTGTGTGAATGACTACATTATAGACAGTGTTTTTGACTACTGACTGAGTGTTTGTAACTACATACCCTGTGTGTTCAGACTACCTCTAGCCCAGAGCAGCTGTCAGACCAGGTCGGAGACTGCAGAGGACTGTACAGTATTCAGTTTGAGCTCAGACTAGGTCATAAAGTTACTTTAAGGTCTCTGTGACCCCACACTCTCTGTCCTCTGTTCTGCCCCTGCTGTATATGACTGTTTCAATCAGAATCTGATCATTGGCCTGTACATTTGTTTTGGGGCTCTGCATGTTGAGAAAAATGTATAATGAAAGCACTTTGTTTACATCACACCAACCATCTGCCCTCAGGAAATGGGCTGTAAGTCTATCAGTCACCCAAATGTGACTTCACACATCCTGTTTGAACCTGTTCTGTTTTTGTGTGTTTTGTCCAAGATCGTTCCACTAATACACAGATATTGACAATGGGTCCATTGGAACAATGTCAGCATTAAAGAACTTCTTAACAACAAGCAAATTACTACAACTAACCCAAGCTACTACTACCTGTACTTGTATATAATCAATAAATGACTGTGTGTTGTATGTCAGTAATCCTCCTAAATGTATCCAACTAACTTTATTGGTGTGTGTGTTGACAGGCAGCAGCAGAAGCTCCCCCTGCCTCCACCCCTAGGATGGCATCTGGTATGGCTGCCGTGGCACCAGACTCTGAGCCTGAAGAGGCCAAAGACACTGAGCCGGAGGAGACTGTGAGTCACTCCACTCCACTGATGATGCCATAATCACGAGACAGAAATCTTAGCTGTTACTAAGGATTCTACATTAGACTACCACAACAAGATACTGTATTTTGACCGATCTTGTCTGAGCACTTCCCCATTGGCCATTTTCACTCCCTCTTTCTGAATCGACTGCCCTTCACTTAAACCCCTGCTTGTTTCCCTCTCAGAAATCCTCCAAGCACAAGAAGAAGAAGAAGAAGCAGAAAAAGGAGAAGAAGAAGCACCACCATGATCATAGCGATGGGGCCGGAGACGAGTCTGTGCAGAACGGTACTGTGGAGGAGGAGGAGCCTCTTCCGGTCAGTAACCAATCACCGTTCACTGTCAATTATCTGACTAATCCCTGTCCGCTGGACGTTTTAATTCCTAGATAAACTCTAATTTTCATTGTTTGGTTTTGGTCTATTGACACACCCCCACCCTTTGATTGGCACAGTCAAGTGTGCGTTGTGTATACACTGCCTGTCTAATAGCATATACATAATCCACACGGCAGTCTGGTTTCCTTGTTTGCATATTGAGTGACGGGTGACAACTGACCAGACGCCTCTCTTGTTACAGCCCATGTCCAATTACGCCCTGCTGGCTGAGAACTCCTACATCAAGATGGTGAGTGTGATTGAGAGAGAAGCTTGGCTGAACTAAAGATAAATACTATTGTATATTCTATGTGGATGGCTGATGATATGGGAACTGAGAAGGGTCATTTTAACATATAAATATTGTATGTGGATCTCTCTTTCTCAAGATGAAGCAGGATGCTGATAAGGTATTGGCTGAGGTTCTGTGAACTGCAGGCTATGGGTTTGACAGGAGAATCTTCTAGATGTGCTGTATGGTTGTGACTTAGACTGTGCCCCCTGGCTTAATCACCCTGTGATAACCAATCTGTTATGCAGAGACATGCATATATGGGAAAACGTGAACATGTTATTCAGAACACCATAAGCCAGGGGCATCCTCTTGAGTGTGTGACGTTATGGTTCTTTACTATCAATGCTTCCAGATTGCTTATGAAAAATCACATGGGATTCATGTTGGGATTGTAATGGTTGAATCGATTTGCTGATTTGCTGTGGTTTTGCATGCAAGTCAATCTGCCGGGCTCCTTCTGTGAACACTGCTAGCTACGGAGTGGATCGACCTCCGCTTTATCTCTCCCCTCATCCTTCTCTCTCTCTCCCTCGCTCCCCTCCTCCAGGTGTGTGACATCCAGGGGAATCTGCAGGATGGTAGCCAGGTGGTGGTCTCTGTCATCTTTGAGAATAAGTGCGACAGCTTTATCAAGTCCATGGAGTTCAACGTGCTGGACTCTCTCAACTCCAAGCTGCAGCGGCCTGATGGAGCTGGCCCACACGACGGCCTCACCGTGCCCTTCCAACTGCCCCCCGGTGAGGAGAGGGGATGGAGACTATTATTGAACTACATTCACTTCCAAATATAAAAATTCCTGTTTTGCAACCAGACTAATGTTTGATCTCCTCTCTTGTTCCTCAGGTATCTCAAACGAGGCACGCTTCATCTTCTCAGTGCAGAACATCGTGATGCCCCAGAAACTGAAGGGAACCCTCACCTTCATAGTCAAGGTGAGTTAGTCTATCCCACCACAAAGTCCCTCACATCGCCCCTGCTAGCACTCTGTCTGTGAGTCTGTCTGCGACATTGACTCTGGATACAGTCTCCTTCCCTGCTCAAGATTTGCTGACTTATTTCTCATCCGTAAAAGCGTATTATTGATCTTCTGCTGTTATGTTCTCTCACAGACTGATGATTCCTCCACTCACGAGAAACTGGACTTTAAACTGCACTTTACCTGCACCTCCTACCTGATCACCACTCCCTGCTACAGGTCAGTGCAACTAGCTGCCCTCAAAGAACCTCATTCTGCTGTTCAGTAATAATGAATGTTACCTAACTGTAGATTTGGAGCTATTGGCTTAGTGTGTTGTGCCCTGATCTGAACTCATGATTAAACTGCTATGTGATGTGTAGTGAATGTGATTGCTGCTGTTTGCAGTGATGCGTATTCTAAGCTGTTGGAGTCAGGGGACCTGAAGGGGTGCTCTCTGAAGCTGGAGGGAGTTAATCAGCCCTTCCACCATCTACTGGCCAGAATCTGCTTCCACCACCACTTCTCTGGTGGGTACACTGGGACTGGAGGAAACGGGTGGAAGGCAAAAGGGAGGGAGGGGGATAGGGACTGGGATACAGGGGAAAGGGTGAGGTATTCGGTAAAGGGATCCAACCATTTTTTGGGGTGTTTATTCTAGTTCGCCTTGTCCTCTTGAAAAAACAAACCTCTTTGAATAAGCATGTCCACTTTAAGATGATGATGATAAAGACCTTAGATGTTGAGATTGCATCTGTTCATAGATTAGTGTCGGGGTGGCAGGTAGCCTAGTGGTTAGAGTGTTGGTTCAGTAACCGAAAAGTTGCTGGATTGAATCCCCGAGCTGACGAGGTAAAAAAATCTGTCGTTCTGCCCCTGAACAAGGGTAGGCCGTCTGTGTAAATAAAAATTGGTTAAATAAAAGTGTCAGTAATTCAGTGTCTGCAAATGGACGGAATGGTATAACAAGCTTACGGTTGTGTTCTTGTCACTTTACCAGTTGTGGAGAGGATCGATTCCTGTGCCTCCATGTACAGCAGGTCAATCCAGGGTCACCATATGTGTCTGCTGGTCAAAACTGTGAGTAGCTCTACTCCTCAGTCAGGTGTCCAAAGAGCCACATGTTGGATCCACATGTTCAGACGACTCAAATGAGATAGAAGGTTGTGAGTTGTTATTGTAACCTTTGCCCTCTGTCTGTCTTTGTCCCTGTCCATTTCAGGCTGATCAGACCGTGTCCATCGACGCTAAATGTGACGAGCCAGGGCTGCTTGGGAATGTGCTGGATGAGATCAAACTCACCTTTTTTCAGTGCTGATTGTGTCTGACAGCCACTTGGTGCCCCCCTACCCCCTGTTAAACCCCCTCGCTCGCTGAAACACACACTTGTATGATCACATTACAAACACTCCCAGTTTCACCCTATTTATTAATCTTCAGATTCACAACTCTCCTTTCTTCTCTCACTTCCCCACTCCACCCTGCACTCAGAATTGTTCTTTCCCCATCAGTAACTTGCTCTATGCTCACTCCCTCTGTGCACTTTTAGTTCCTCTTCCTTGTTTCAAATCTCTTTTCCACTGTCAAAAAACTGGTTTCACCTGCTCCCCACTCCCACACCTCTGACTGATCTCGTGCCCATTCTCTCTCGCTCATCGGCATTACAGTCTGTGACGGTCATGTAATGTAATCTGACAACTGGACTTTTTTTGTTGGTTGAATTGTGTTTTTACTGTTTCAGGTTGTTTCTGTTTGTTGCTGTTTTTTGTTGATTTCTGATGTCTGTCTGCGCCCCCCTTGCTTTAAACATCAGTGTGTTACTGATACTCTCAATAGTCCTGGTAGCATGCGTGACTCCCTCTGACTGGCCCTAGATGGAAATATCATGTAAACTCCTCCCTTCATCCTGATCTGACCTCATGCCTGAAGTAGACAGAACTCCTGAGATCCAACCCCCCCCCCCCCCGTGTCCCTGCTCCAACTGTGCACCTTCAGTTTGACCCGTGTCGCTGTCACATATCAATCCCTGTAAGAATTGAAAATGCCTGAGCTGGAAAGTTATACTAAGAGTGTGTTGGAATCATCTCAAAGCGTAGCCGTACTCGAAAATAATGTTTCTGCATCTGTCTTGCTCTGTCTCCTATTCTAGACATGGGTAGAATGGTGTCTTTTTACAATTGTCTGATTTATTGCTTTGATTATGCTGTAATGTTTGACAGATATTTAACTGCTCATCTGCTGTGCTGTTCTAGACCTCTATCTCTCTTGCCTCAGGCATGTCTACCACAGTATCTGTAATGAGTGACCGAATAATATAGAACTTCTCATTGCTCTGCCTCTGTTTCTCTTTATTCACTTGTGACACATTTAAGTGAAGGCTAGCTATCACATATTGCAGCTAGAGCCTCTCACATAGCTTTGCTATAATAGCAGGCTTCAAATATCAATTTGTTGTAGGTCTCTCATGTGTTGATCTACTTAGTTTGGGATCACCTATGGGAATGGAAGGCTATTGTAGTTGTCATACAGGCACATTTTATTCTGAGATATCAGTGGCACTTCGTTTTGTATTTTATTTTCAATTAGTATTAGTCAAGGTGGCTTCTTGTTTGCTACTCCCTCCTGTCTTGAGAAAGCAAAACATTAAGTCAGTCAATAAGATGTTTGTCTGTCAAATCATCTAAACCTCTTGCCCCTTGCCACTTTTACTCTTACACTACAATACATCATACGTGTCACTGATATACAGTCATAAACTGATCTTACTCCAGTGTTATTCTCTCAGAACTGCCTTGCCACATCCTGTGCATTGACAATATGATGAACATTAATGTTCATAATTTTAAATGGCTTCTTCCTTTTCATGACTTGGTCAGAGGTTACAAGTTTGCTCTGTAGTTACTCTCAACATGTCTCACTGCCTGGTCCAGCACAATGTAGTAGCAACTTTAAACTGATCCCATAGTTTTTTGTTTGTATCCCGACTAACCCTCATTCCTGTCTTGCAAGCGTGGATGATGTTGGTCTCCTTTTGGAATATGGGACAGCCATTCCACGAGTGTCTTCTGTCCCATGTTGGTGTGAAGAACTGTTTTTCAGCGATGTTACCTACAGAATGTCCTTCCTAAAAAATATATTTGATTGGCATTACAGAATGAAACAGTTACTTTTAAATAATACATTGTATTAATGTATAATTATGAACATTTCTTGTGCGGAGTATTTAATTAAAATGTGTATCTTGCATGAGTAGGAATGTATACTTTTTATTATTTTCCCTATCCAAGG